>NC_056732.1:488952594-489032594 GCF_019279795.1 Protopterus annectens | reverse complement strand
TGCGTCCGACATAGGCAGCCTTGCAGCACCACCCTCAATACTGGGACACCCATAAGGTAATTGACTCACACATGCCAGTCAGGGGGGTCACATACCCAACAACAGTCACAGCCAGCAGGACAGGTGTAGACAAACACAAACAAATGCTGTACTATGGCCACTGAATGCGGCCTACGGGTAACCTCCCCCACAGGTGTACACAGACAGACTACAGCAGAACATGCAGTGGGATGTCAATTGCGAAGGCTAGGAAGTCAGAAACTAATATGTAGGTAATTAAAAGCTAAGATCTGTAGGTATGCCTCTAGCCAGCACAAAAGGTAAGACGACAGACTGAAATGGAGTACCCGACATACCAGTACAGTCCTAGCAAATGTGTACAAGTATCAGGTGTGTGTCCCCCATCCTATGTAGACATATAGTAACAGTCAGGTGTGCCCCCCCAATCCTGTGTAGAAACGTAGAAATAGTCAGGTGTGCCCTCCCCCCATCCTACATGGAAATATTTTAACAGTCAGGTGTGTCCCCCCAATCCTGTGTAGAAATGTAGAAATAGTCAGGTGTGCTCCCCCCATCCTACATAGAAATATAATAACAGTCAGGTGTGCCCCCCCAAATCTGTGTAGAAATGTAAAAACAGTCAGGTACCCCCCCCCCGCTATGCAGAAATGTAGCAACAGTCAACGCCAAATGATCGATGGATACCCTGCAGAGACAGCATGCTACCTGTTGGTGTACAACACAAAGGCCAGCACTGCAGTACAAACTACCTGGACTTGATCCACACATGCAAGACAGTCGGCTATACTGGGCATACTCACACACACACAGAGAAATGAAGGCAATGTCAGTCAACAACACTGAAAGGTCATACTGGACATGCTCACACACTTAAACACATGAAGGCTATGTCTGCAAACACCAGTGGACCAGACATATCTGGCAGTTTCAATTGTTAGTGCAGACACTTGTCAGTATGCACCACTCATGCCTTGCACACACAGTGGATAGGAATGCAGACATATATGTAAGGGCAATACACTATAATAAGCCAAAGGTAGATGGACATAGATGTGTGGAAGAGGGTGACTGTGACAAGGAGCCATCCAGGCCTGTCCCACCCAGCACACAGCCAAAGGGCCCCAAACACATGAGGTGCAGATGCCACTCATTGCATATACTAGCCACCAGTATCTGTCAGCATTACAGACTATGTGATGCACGTGCCAGTTGTGCAACATGACTGTACAAGGAAGTAGTCATCTAGCAGCTGTATACACATACCTGTGAAATATGACCCTGTGTGTGTCTGCATGTGGCATGTCAACCCCTAGATGAATGAGTTATGGCCCATGCACACACACAGCCCTCCCCATAGCCCTACTATGACAAGCCTGCTGAGGTAATCCAATGTGAAATACACCTTTGGGAGAGTTGTAGCCCAGTAATCTTCATGGCGTGTCCCATAACTGCATATTGCTGTAGTGTGATAAACTAGTTAGGTAGGATTTTGAATCCTAGACTTGGAAACTGTGTTTGTGTGTGTGTCTCTATGACTGCATAGACAGTAATGCTTTTTAGGGTAGTCACACTCCCAAAAATTCAAATGCTCAACCTTGGCAAGGCTGCTGATGTCATTCACCTAGAAATACACCTCTGGGAAGATTGTAGCCCAGTAATCTCTATTGCATGTCCAGTGACTGCATACTGCTGCTGTATGATAAAGTAGTTAGGTAGGTGTTCTAATCCCAGACATGGCAAGTGTGTGTGTGTCTGTCTGTCTGACTCTGTGTAGACAGCAATGTTTTTACGGTACTCACACTGCCTACAAGTCGAATACTTAACTTTGGCATGGCTGCTGATGCCATCCACCTAGAAATACACCTCTGGGAAGCTTGTAGCCCAGTAATCTCTACTGCACATCTTATAACAGTGTACTGCTGTCATGTGATAAAGTAGTTAGGTAGCTGTTCTAATCCCAGACATGGCAAGTGTGTATGTGTCTGTCTGACTCTGTCTGTGTAGACAGCAATGCCTTTTAGGGTACTCACACTGCCTACAAGTCATATACTCAACCTTGGCAGGGCTGCTGATGTCACCCACATAGAAATACACCTCTGGGAAGGTTGCAGCACAGTAATCTTTGTAGTGCATGCCATAACTGCGAACTACTGTAGTGTGATTTTGAACTGTGTTAGGGTTCCATCCCCACCCATGGCAGTTGTGGATGTTTTGTGTGTGTTACGTCTGTGTACTAGAGCAATGCATTTCAGGCTAGTCGCACACAATACATTTCAAATGGCCTACTTTGGCAGTCCTGCTGATGTCATTCATTGTGAAATACACCTTTGGGGAAGGGGTTTCCCAGTAATCTCCCTGGTGTGTCCTATAACAGCTCCATACTGTAGTGTGATATAGACCTCTGTTAGGGGTTCTATACCCACACATATCGGTTGTGGATGTTTTGTGTGTGAGTCACTGTTTGTGTAGGGAGCAATGCATTTTACGCTAGTCACACACAGTACATCTCAAATGGCCTACTTTGGCAATCCTGCTGATGTCATTCAGTGTGAAATACACCTTTGGGGAAGGAGTACTCCAGTAATCTCCATGGTGCATACTATAACAGCGTAGTGCTGTAGTGTAATAAACTAGTTATTTAGGGGATTTACTCCCAGGCATGACAGGTGTGTGTAACTCGTATCCTGTGTGGAGATGGTTGTGAGTGTGTGACACCTGTGGCCAATGCGGAGTGGATTTAGCATATTTCTATATGGTGGCCTTACTATATATCACAATGTCCACCGTACAGGGATAACAAATGTGAAATAGCTAAGTGGCTGGGGTGCAAAGCCATACCCATACATGTGACATCAAGGCCAGGCAATCATAGTTAGCAACCCCAGTATTACCCAGAGCACACTCTCACCCCATGTCTCATACACACACACACACACACACACATGCCTAGGCAACAGCCAATATGTGGGTTGTACACTGGATATTGGCCACTGATAGTAATTATGGATTGATAGCAGTGGGCTACAGAGGGCATGGCACCCTGTCCATCTGTCCAATATGCATACACATGCAGACAGTGCACCTCCCCCTTGTTCCCCAATGGACACTTGCAACACCTGTGGTGCCATCACATTTGACCCACAAAGGACATACCATGCCTGACAACAAGCCCTGTATGGACAGATGTGACTGACACTAGGTATTGCAGTTAGCATGCTATCAATGTAGGTGCAGGGTAAACCTGCTGCCCATTACCAGTACCCGCCACAGGTGGGCAAGACTAGCACATCTGATGATAATCTGTGTTCACAACATGGGCCAGACACCTCAGGTACAGTTCCACATGTCACTGTACATGCATGTGGGAGGTGTGCACATCCCAGACACCGTCCATGTCATGGACTAAGGTACACATACATGGCATGTGATGCACAGCATTGGCCACACACAATAGTCACCCAGGTGACTGGATGGGGGATACAATACTTACCTGTGTGGGCAAATGCAGAAACTACAGCCCTGATCCACAATGCTGACCATTGTCATGCGGCACAGTCGACCACCACACACCTGTGCAGACATGCACCCATGCATGTTAGTACTGGCACACTGTGGGTTTGTGTGTGTTGTATGGTGCGTATGTTCACATTCACACTTACTACAACCCTGACAGGTATACTGAAGCATGCTGTCTGATGTCAGACACCTCCTCATACCCTTTGCCCATACAACCTCCGTATGACCCGTGTGGTGCATGTGATACATGCACAGTGATGTGTTGTGTCAATCCCACTACTGATGAGTTGTACTCCTGGCCCTGCCAAGTGTGTCAATGTGTGTGCATTCCTGTGACAGTGTGGCTGTGTTGACACTGGCACCTGTTTATGTGGACAGGCACATGTATGTCACCTACTGTATAGCTACCATATCCCTGTTGCAGATGTCACTCACCATCACATATATGTTCTGAGGGCTCCACAACAGGTAACCCACGTGGCACATCCAATAACTGCATAGAACTGTGATAGCACGACATAGTCCTCAGGGGTTTGATACCCTGTGCTGGTAGGTGTGTGACACAAACATGCTTAGGTTTTACTCTCTCACCCCTCCCTGACTTATCTTTGCCTCTGTCTGCCTCTCCCACACCCTCTCTGGTGGATGTGTAGACCTACACCTGCTTTGCTTAGGCAGCAGCATGTGTATTTTAAGTGATGCTCATGATCAGCTGATGGCCTCTGCATGAATTGCAGGCCTCCCCTAGCTGATTGCATGTGGAACAGCTGTGGTAACATTCCCATAGCCAATTGCATGGAAACACACTTCAATATCTAAGAATATCATGTTGGTGTTGGCCCTTTTCATTCACTGTGAGCAGGAACTAGATCTGTTGTTTGGCAAACAGCATCTCAGATGGATTGGGGAGTTACCTCTAACAGCATACACTGTGGAAACAGGCCACCACACAGGAGGGGCTGTGCCTGACCTGACTACAGACTGTAAGTGCTGCTATACTGCAGTTGGAGTAATATTGGTTCAGCAGTGTGTGTGTGGATATGGCTGTCCTACATGTCTCAATACCTGCCATATCAGAACTATGTTTATGAGGAATCCCCATCTGCAGGATCATCTGCAGAGTGGGCAGTATGTTGTGTCTTTAGTTTCATTTGTTACCCACGGAGCATCTATCTGTTGACTGCAGAAGGTGAGGATTGCAGTTTTTAGATGGTGAAAGCTGTGACAGTTACAGACTAAATGTCCCTCATAGGACATATGTTGCAGCAAACCCTGTTACAACAGTAAATGTATGAGGTTATCCCAGCAAAATGTCAATACTGGCCCTGTGTATGTGCTTCCAGCCACAACTCTGTCAACCTTTGTACATATGTTGTGCATGAAGAGGTGCATATGTGCTGGACACCATAATTAGTGTCATCATATCTGATAACAAGCCAGGAAGATATCAGACTGCTATACATGTTATGTACAGTAGGGGTTATATTTGATGGCATAACCTTGACATACTGTGGTTGTTTGTACAGTACTGAGGTCTGTGTACTTATGGTGAATGTCGACAGTGTGTGTATTGTTAATATGTACCTTGGCCTGTGTACAGACTGTGGTAGTTGTCAACGTCCTACGTCCCGTCCTGTATGTTATCATATTGGCTTACATGTTTGTAGGGCCATACACACACATGTCCCATACCACAGTCAGCCATCAGACCAAACTGTGTACCGGCCTAGTATATGTAGGGTTAGTGTGTGAGTGGCACATATGAGGATGGTGTTGAACAGATAGTCCATATACTGTGATATTATGCTAGCTTGCCATATGTGGCTGTGGCTGTGTTTTTATTAGTTGCCATTATGCACTTTCGCACAGGTGTATCTTACCCTATGCTGTGACATGCCTGTATAGCCTGCCATATATGCAGGTTCATGTGCAGTCCCCCATAGGAGATGTAGGCCAGTGTTGAGCCAGTCTGTCTGTAGCCTGAACAGTGCATTGTTACATGCCTAGCAGCTTAGTGTACTTACCCAATGAGATGTCATGTGCAGATACTTGCCAGATGTACTGCTACTGGGCCTCCCTTAACGGTCATGTATATCAGACAGAGCAGCGGGATGCTGTACAGCTGTATGTCAATATCTAGTGGGTAGTATGTGGCCATGGCACCATTGTACCAGTGGTTATTATGTGTCAGGCCAGACAGGGGTGTGTGAATGCATAACCTATGGCGGCATATGTATATCACTTATGTGTTATACCCACCTACATGGCTGTTAACATCCATATTGCCAGGCATGGTACACATGTTTTGCACTAAGGGGTTCTGTGTATACCTCTGGACTGTACAGAGTGTGTTAGAATGTCCACACATACTGGCCAATATCTCCGCTGCAGTCGACAGGGGCAGTACATGCTAGCAGCGGTATGTTACTATGATGTCCTTAGGATGTCTGTCAGTAGCCAATGGCACACATGTGGAAAGCAGATGTGACCTCCGACACATACCATGTCTGTGAAGACAATCCCAATTACAGTAGCAATAGTATATAGAACTGTAATAGTACACAAAGGTTTTCCATTCCTGCAAACCTGTGTGCGGTGTTATTTCCTATGACCTCTCTGTGGGTAAATGTTGCAGGCAATGATTGTCATTTGTGTGGGTGGCCCATACAGTGTCCAATTGTTCAGGTGTGAACTGTAGGCATAGTGGCTGTTCCATATTTTGTGTACCTTGTACATATGTATCTTACTCTACATATCTCTGTGTGTGTATGTGTAGTCACATGTATATCTATATATATGTAATTATATATATATATATATATATATATATATATATATATATATATATATATATATTTAGATAGATATAGATATATCTGTAATTGCAGACATGTGTCTGTGTATCTGTATCCTGGGGATGTTGATAGCTTCCACAATTTACAATTCCTATGGGAGCCAGACTGTACTGCATGATATGTTACCAATACCAGCCTGACATCATACAGGTGGGATGTAGTACTGTTAACATATTGTGCCTATGTCATGTCAGGTCCTTGTTATGGGATCTGCAACACTTGGTAGTGTATTGCAGGCCGGATGTGTTTGGCTTGAGGGGTATGCCTATTCGTACAAGAAGTATATTGTTTGGGATCTCTCAACCCCCTTAATGGTATATGTGGACATATCTGTTTTTGTTACTCTACCATTGCTATCTGCAGATGTATGGCCACATATACCTATATATTTACATATATATATATATATATGTATATATATATATATATATATATATATATATATATATATATATATATATATATATACATACATATGTATGATTATGTCCATATATGCCTACATACCTATATATCTGTGTACATATATGTACCTTGCTGTGTATATGTACACATATAGGTGCATATATATGTGTCTATGTAGGCATTTGCATGTATATATCTTTATATATATGTAAATATGTCTAAATATACATATTTATATCACTGCATATATAGATATGTTGTATCTGTGTAGATATTAATATATATATATATATATATATATATATATATATATATATATATATATATACACACACACATACATCTAGATGTTGGTACACATTCTCTGTACTGTCGCATGACTGGGCTGGATGATATGTTTCTGACATCAGATTTATGTATATCTGTCATGGCTTAGTGGTAAATCACTGTGTATGGTGTGCAGGGCTCGAGCCTTTCAGAGGCTGTTTATTTTGTTGCTGGACAGAGCATGGGCCATTGGATACAGAATAATTAAGGCACTTTATAGCAGTTGTAAGTGGGTGTGCATGGGTTTGAGCGATGGTAAGCACTGCTAACACCCAGTTACACTTTCTTCTACTCAGTTAGCTTCCATATTGCTTAATATGTGTAAACAGTGCTTTCCACTGTGCAGATGCACTTAAACACACTTACTAGTGCTTACATATGCTTACTAAAGCTTATTTGTGCTTAAACCTGCTTACTAGTGCCTTATTCATTATGACACTGACACTTCACATGTGCATTTTCTGCAGTACTCCAGTTCATAAATATGTGTTATTTAGTGGGTTTTGCAACAAAACTATTGGTTATAACGTGCCTTGCCATGTAAACTAGACTGTGCTGCAGTGGGACTTGAACTGGGAATGCCTGCTTGTTAGGCAAATGCTCTGCCCAAGTCACACTATTGCTTACATCCTCGAGGCGGTCCGATTAAAACTGCTCCATCCAACACCGGCATGCCTCAACCAATAATTTCATACCCATCATCTCAACCTGCTCCTCCTCCGCAGCAATCATCCTTTCCCTGGGTGCAGGTCGGGTCTAACCACATCACTACACACTATCCACTCTCCACTTCTCAGGATGCATCACATACGTTTTCTCAACTGATGGATCATCAGGCTTCCCCACCCTTGTAGTCCAAGAACATACGTGCCCCACCATTGCACATCTCTGTGATGTCAGGAACCCAAATATGCCTGAAATTTTTGGGTTGTCCTGCAAGGGACGTTCTTATCTTTGTTTCAAGATTAGACTTGGCAGGTATCTCCCACTGGTAGTATCCTGCCTGTAGTTTGAGAAGCAGTGGTTTGTTTACATTTTTGTGTGTTTGTTTGTATGTTTCACCTGTTTGGGTGTGGGAGGGGGATATTGGTATGTGTAACACATATGTTGATTGAGACCCCTCACACCCATTGGCGGTGCCTGTGGTCACATATGTCATTCTTATGTGCTGTATCATATCTATAGATATATATCTAGGCATACACACACACACACACACACACACACACACACACACACACACACACACACACACACACACACACACACACACACACACACACACACACACACACACACACGCGCGCACCCCACACCACCCCTACTTAAATATATCAACTCCGAGACCGCACTACAGTGCCGAAAACGGCAAAGTAATGAAGCGGCCAAGCAAATTCTTTCCCAGGGAAAGAATTCGCTTAAAAGCCGCTTCAATATTTTGCCATTTTAGCCTTTTCAGTTCGACCAAGATGCATTCGAAAGTATGAGTCTTCAGTCTTCTAACAGAAACCCTATATAGATTGCTGTATATATATATATAACGACATATAGATGTATGGATATCTGCATATGTATATATCTATATGTGGATATTTCTATAAATGCATGTGTATATATATATATATATATATATATATATATATATATATATATATATATACAGAGAGGGAGAGGTATATATATATACTTAGTTATAGATATTTACACACACACACACACACACACACACACACACACACACACACACACACACACACACACACACACACACACACACACACACACACACACACACACACACACACACACACATACATCTACATATTTAGCTACATGTCCTGTAATATTGAATGGTATTGCTGGATGCTATGTTTGTGAAAACCTAAGAGTTATGTATATCTGCCATGGCTTAGTGGTAGCTCACTTTGTGTATAGTGTGCAAGGTCCTGCGTTCGAGCCTTGCAGAGGCTGTTTATTTGTTGCTGAGCAGAACACAGCCCATTGGATACAGAGTGATTAAGGCACTTTAAAGCAGTTGTACGTAGGTATGAGCGGGTTTGCGCGAAGCTCAGCAGTACTTACTTCTGGTTACAGTTTCTTACACTCAATTAGCTTCTACTTTGCTTAATCTGTGTAGGCAATGCTTACCCCCATGCAAACGCACTTAAACACGCTTACTAGTACTTATATATGCTTACTACTGCTTATTTGTGCTAAGACATGCTTACTAGTGCCTTATTTATTATGACACTGACACTTCACATGTGCATTTAATGCAGTACTCCAGTTCACATTTAAATGTTATTTCATAGGTTATATGGCAAAAAAATTTTCATATACAGATTCCACATGGAAAATGGAATGTGTTGCAGTGGGATTTGAACTGGGAATACCTGCTCGCAAAGCGAGTGCTCTGTCCACCACACTATTGTTAGACTGATTTTTTTGCATATATCTTCCTTGTTATCCTCTTCAGCCATTTAAGCTGCATTAACCGTAGCTAAGAGATGGGCACACCCGCGCACCTACAGTTAGCTTTAATCGGGCTTTTTAAAAAATAACATGTTTTTTTCTTTTAATTTATATGCCCTGTTGCTGTTGTACACATGAGGGACTGTTGGTGGGGGTATGAGAACACCTATGAGTGATCTTGTTCATTTCTTAACAGCTTCTGCTGTTCTACATTGCAGGGGTGTTTTTATTCTTAGAGCTCTGCTCTCAGACACGCCCCCTGCCTAGGAGCTTGGATAGCATACCTTCATTATTATGCATGGGGCACTGCCGTCCTAGTCCTGCACAGAAGAGTAGTGAATCTGGGGGAAAGTCTTAGCGCATGAGTAATTCTTTTCTGAGTTTTTGCCATAGGATGTGAACTGCTAGTTCTCTACTGTCATTCCTGAACAGTGTTTCATGCCAAATCTCATAGAAATAAAATCACAATGCAATTGTTAATCTTGTGTATGATGAGCTGTCATTTTCAATGACAGATTTTGAAAAAGCATGATTTGTACATGAAAGCTTGTAATTAAATTATTCATTTTGTCACAAACTATTTGGATTATTTTCTTATATTATTGTTTTTATAAACAATTTGTGTTTATGGGATAACAAATAGTTATGAAAGGTTTGCACAGAGTTTACAGGATGTGATATTCTCCACAGCATACAATGTGCATTTGGGATCATGAGAATCAATGTTCCAACATGTTCTGAAAGCTGTGCACTCCATATTTCTCTCCCTTTCTTATTATGACCTCTACAGAAATAAACTTCTCATCTAACTTACAGACCAAATTACAATAAGTCATTCATCCTATTAAAGTCCAAAAGTAATTGGTTGCCCACACAACAACACAGTTGCCTATACGGAGCTGTTCACAGAAACCCTGTACAAATATTTAAATATCTAGAATGAGTCTGCTTTACTCACCAGAATTAGAGCAATCTAACACCAAAAGCAAACACTACTGCTTGAGTCATAACATTAACAAGGTTTATAATAAAAGAAAAAAAAGTCATGGCCATAATTAAAAAGTTTAACCTTCAGAGGAACAAGAACTATCTAATTCATCTAAAGAAGAAACTAAGAGGTCTAATTGCATCCAACAAGGCCAGTTATAGGGTCAGAATAGCCTGTCAGGCTAAGGACATTCACAAGGCTTTCTTCACTTATGTCAGAATCCTAAAGTTAACACTCAGCAGTGTGCAAAATGCTGGTAAATGGCACAACCTTCATTGACCAGGGTGACATAGTGGCTCTTCTTGCTGATAAATCAAGCTCAAACTTCAGCCTCCTATATTACCCCCTGTAAAATCCTTTTAGCATACCCCATCAACTATAAACAGTGACTAGACCTTGGCAGCACTCGATAAGGCCATAAATACTGCTTCAATGGGCCCCAGCAATATCGCTGGTTGCCTCCTAAATAGCCTAAAACATGACCTAACAGGACAACTGCAGGAACTCAACTACAGCCTAAAAAATGGTTACATACCAGGTGAATGGAGTGCTACAATGGTCACAACTCTTTATTAAGAGTGGACCATCAACCAACCACAGGAACTTCAGACCCATCAGTCTGACAAATCCAATATGCAAAGCCATGGAACGAATTATTATGGAAAAGATCAACAAAGACATTGGCAACATACAGACACTGAACCCATACCAGTCTGGCTTTGTTAAGGGAAGGTCTTGCTTACTCAGCCTGGTAGAATTCTTTCATAGGGTATACAAGGTTATAAATGTGGAGATGACAGTGCATACTGCCTACCATGACCTGGCCAAGATGTTTGATACAATACGTCACTCAGCTATTGTTGACAAACTCTTAGAATTAGGCATAAATCTCTACAAAACTAACTGGATTGCTGGCTGATTCATGCACAGGACCCAAAAAGTTGGATTAGTGGGACCACTTCCACCAGAAAACTGGTCACCAGTGGAGTACCCCAGGGTGCTATGTTGGGCCTGCTCCGTCTCGCGTTTACTTCTCAGAAGCCAAGGCTAATGTTGAAGGCCTCTGTCTCACCAAGTGCTCAGACAACTATAAACCTGGACCTATCATAGATTACCCCCACAACATCAATATCCTACAAAAGGGTCTGATACAAACAAATGATTGATACTAGAGCCAAGAATTAAAACACAATGTGAAGAAATGCATTATAGTGCCCTTTGGGAAATCATCAACCCAAGCTAATTACTCCATTGATAAAACGCCCTTAAGAGTTGACCCAGTAGTTAAAGATCTGGTAACACATAGATAGTAATCTGGTCTTTGACCAACATGTTACCAAGATGGTAAGAAAATCATTCCATAGCGCCCAACACTTTAGCAAGAATATGCATCCAGGTCCAAGGAAATTATGTCTTGCAGTTGGCTTAGAAGATTAAGGAGCATTATGAGCTATTTCCTGTGGTACAGTGGGGCAATGTTTGATTCAGTTAGCATCCACTTACTAACTGTGTGACTCTAAGCAAGTCACTTAACCAGACCCCACTCCTGGGCTAAGTATGAAAAACATCCATGGAGAGCAGTGCACACATATAAAATAAATAAATAAATAAAATAAAACAGTACTACTCTACTCAGCCCTTATCAGACCCATCACTGAGTAGAATGCCCTCTTCAGCATGTGCCTAACTAGGCACTTTCAAGACTTGGAATGTCTATAAAAGTTCCTTACCAGGATAATCCAGGGCCTGAATACCCTGTCTTACACAGATCACCCTAAGGCCCTATCTCTGCTCTCAATCTCCTACAGTTTACTGAGTGGTGATCTAAGTCTGGCTTATAAGGCATCCTCAAGCCTAGGTCCAATGGATCTCTTGCACATCCACGAAACAAACAGCATTAGGAACACTAGATCCAAGGATCTGAACTTTGCCTGCAACATAAATAGAACATGCTGGAGAGACCAGTATGTGACTCAAAGAATCCGAACACTATGAAATAAGATACACATCCACATGAAGCAGGTTTCATCCCTGATCATGTTCAAACAAAACCATAATCATTGTCAACAGTAAGTAAACTAATCCCACACTAGCACACACAGACCCACCCCCCCACACACACACATACACACACACACACACACACTCACACACACACACACACACACACACACGTGCGTGCACACACACACACACACACACACACACACACACACACACACACACACACACACATGCGCGCACACACATGGAAAACCCTTAGCTACATCCTTACTAACATAACCAACCACATAGCTATAAAGGTACTAGGAGTCAAAACTTGGCTGAATTGCATGGCCTTGCTGATAAAGGCTCTGATGGTTATTGGCCTAGTGCAGACCTATGAACATATGAACAACCTCACCTGCTAAGACTCTAATCTCAGGTGATGTCCAGCCTAACTGTGGACACCAGAACAAACTACCATCCTATTCAACATAATTACCACATCTAAAACATTATATACCGGAATTCTGTTAAGAATCTGTCTGAAATGTATCTGTAAAAAGCTGTCTAATGTACATGCTTGGAATTTTCATTACCAACCTGATATAACATAGCCACAGAAACATCGCTGAAACAGAAAATTCATGATGAAGAAGTGCTCCCCTCAAGCTATCACATCCTTAAACTAAATAGAAAAAGGAAAAAAAAAACAGATGGGGTAGCTATAATATATAAACAAATACTCAGCATCTCTGTTCATTAAACTACCCCACCCCAACTATAGGAATTCCAAAATTCTGATTAGTAGATTAAAAATAACCATTTACAAACATATAACAATAGCTTATATCACCCAAAGAAAAAAAAAAACACTGACACAGATGAGGATTGTTTTTTTGGGTTTCTCCAGTATTTGTCAAGAAATCATTGTGCTTGGAGATTTAACAGTGACAAGTCTAATATGCAAAGCCATGGAATGAATTATTATGGAAATAAATAAGTAATATTTCTTTTGTTCATTAATATTGCAAGATTAACAATAGAACACAAATCCTCTAGGAAAAACAGGTTTACCCAGCTTATAGATACCCCAACAAGGTAGAACACAAACAGCAACAGAGTACCCTGGACTGGATCCTCACAAACATGCTAAGATTACTTCCACTGACTCTCTCTAACAGACAATCTAAGTCACCACCTACCCACCTTTGACTAAAAATTTATATAGATTCCTCAAAAACTCACAGCTTTAACCATGAAACAACTAACTTTGATATTGATATCTTTGCTAGCACCTTAAAATTGGTCAGTTGAAACATCTAAAAACACTACTGTTCAATACCCCTTTCCTTGTGTAGTCAACAACCATGCCCCAGTCAGAACTGAAAGAGTTAAATTTAACCCAGCTCCTGTGACCAAACCCAGCAATTCAGGAAGTGACTCACTAATCTCATGTCATTTCTCCAAAAAATGGAATAACATTCCTTATCCTCTAAGATTAGACACGACATTTAAACCCTTTAAACAAAATCTAAAGGAACACCCAATGGATACTTGGCCTTGTTCTATCCTACCGTGATTCATCTATTTTCTCTCTCAGTAGTACTTAACTCTAGCTATTCCGAATCTGTTATATTTGGCCCTGCTCTTACGCTAACCCCAGTTAGAATAATGCAATTTAATTCACCATATTATCATAACTATATCTTTTGTACATAGTATGAAGTGAGACAAATATGTAATATTAACCATTGCATATTTGTCCTTTGCTAACTATGCCTAACACAGCTGTGTTATATTCTGAATATGTAATTAACCTAAGTACTACTTTAAAATTCCTGCTTATATTTAATCTACTATGTATAATGTTTAATCTACTATGTAAGGTGTATGTTGCTAAACCTCACATACTTCTCCATTACTCATACATATTGTATATTGCAATACTGAAATTAATAAAGAGCATTTCTCCCCAGGCCTCCTCTAAAAAGGGGCACTGTCTAGTCAGGCCATCCTGGTAAACAAATGTAAATAAATAAAAATAAAAAAAAATATTTTCCTAGTTCATTAATATATTTCTAATTCTATTACACTATCTATTTATCTGTATGCATGTGTGTATTTTTACTTCAACCACTGATTTGATCAATCGAGGGGACAAAGCTCACATTATCATGTTTAGCAGCCATATAATACACCTGTGTTACATCATTAACAATACAAATTGCATTTGTAGTTCAGTTTAAAATAAAGAAAAACTAGGATTACACATTATTTATGTCACATAAATGTAAACTATCCCAAGTGTGGATTAAATCCCTGTACTGCTTATCAGAATACACTTCATTAACACACTGAGCCACTGAAAAGTATTTCATGCATTTATAAATCTCCAAAATGCTGCGTGAGACACACCATTGTCAGCCTCATTTGCATGACTGATGACTAAGTCTGTACATATAAAATTACATTTTGAGTATTTGCCATACTGTCAATTAGTGAAGGGCATCTCTGATGAGCACTGACCTGCAAAGTTAACTTTGATGCTTGTGCACTGGCCCAGTAATCAAGGAGCCTCAATCCTCACCACTTACGCCAGTGAGGGGCGTCCATATAGGGAAAGGATTATAAATACACACACAGTAAAGTACAATTTCCCTTAAGAGCACACAGAGATCACAGTCAGTCTGGGGCTGGTTTCTCCCTTTCTCTCCAGGTCCCCAATAAGACTCCCCACTAGCACAGCTATAGGGTCCAGATCTCAGCTAGCTGGGCAAGCTGAAACATCCAGCACCCTCTCTGTCCAACCAGTGCTTTGTGTCCCTGCCCAAGTAGCTGACACACACACACTTTGAGATAAGAGTTTATATAACCACACAGACACTCCTGGGGAAGGCTGGCACAAGTTCTCCATCTGTACCCCTTTTACCCAGACTATACAGTAGAAATCACTGCCACCACCCACTAATATCCACTACTCCAAGGCCCTTCTGAAAGCGGTGTCCAATTATTACTGTTTAATATTATTATCCAAATGGTAATGCAACCAGTCAAGACTTATTTGGAGTGACTTGGTACAGTATCGCTATCTACATGCAATGTACTCTTAGAGCTTACATTATCTCTACACAAAACAGCCACAGTTGAAAGGTTTAAAAATATTTAATAATAAATAATAAAAACACAAGACAATACTTCTTACTACACAGTGCTAGAAAAGAGTTTAGACATCACAGAGAAATACTTAAAATAGGCTTAAAATGATCCCCAAGGGCAGTTAGCCTAGTACTAACCTATGAACCTATGAACAATACTGTAGAAAAGTTCTCACATCACAGAAAAAGACTTAGTCTAATTGTTCTATTTCCTAGCTATTTCTAAGAGAAAACAAAGTTCTAAATAATTTACATATAGAAACAGGCAGTGCTGGTGATGTTGGATGCTAAAAAGACAAAATGCTCTGAGCTTTCTGATTCTCTCTCTTTAAATTGATAACACAGAGCTGCTTCACATGACATCATTCTTCACACTTCTCTTGTGTTCCCAGGCTAACAGAAACTACATTTACATTCTTTACACCTGGTCAGAAACAAGAGCAATAAAGGACATTTATACATGCAAATTCTAGCCATTAACTCTGGTTTTAAAACAATAGTCAGGATGCCTCCTTCTAGACATATTGGCTCCAAATTTTGACATCAGAGATAGTCATAAAATGCTTGACTTAGCTTTCTTACAGCAGAATGCACTGTTGTACATTTTTTGCAGTTCAATATCCAATGCAGTCTTTTCACATTTAAGAGAACAAGCCTGTGGCTTACATTAATATTTACAAATGACAAAACTATCTACAAAATTCTATCTGGCTAGGCCAGCAGCCTTTACCTATCTTTACACCAACCATTATGCAAAGGATGAAGACAAAAAAAAGTGTTCATAAATTATTGTGAGGATTTCTCACTTTTTTGGGCTTATGCAAATAAAATGTATATAATAAGGATTCCTGCTTTCACAGAGACAATGCCTTCACAAGATTTGAATGCACTTTTGCAATTACAGTGAAACACTGACATGATAAACACGTGTTGCCACTTCAACATTTGCATATGAAAGTAGAGAAAGTTTAGCAGATGTGTCTACCCTTGTACTTCTGAAATTTGCACTTACTCTGCGCTATACCCATGTTACCACACAGGTGCCACTTGCCCTGTCAAAGTACAATTGTGTAACCCAAGTCACTGGAAAGAGAGCCAGATAAACAACTAGGAAAAACCAATTGACTCCCTGGAGAATTCACACCATAAGCTCCATACTCAAATAATTAACATTTAAGAAGCACATATAATAAAACCAAAAGCTTTAACAGGTTAAGCACTTTTGTCCTTTTCAAGATTTGGGACTTCTTCAGAACAGTCAACAAGCGTAGAATGTTATAAAGAACTGTGTGCAAGAGAAGAGTTTCTGATTTCAGTCTGTTTGCATCACTTCCTTGTATTACATTTGTCTCATCAATGCATTATATGGTTCCATGAGTGTGATATGTTTTTTCTGTCTTTCTAAGCTATATATATATATATATATATATATATATATATATATATATATATATATATATAGGTCTACCTGATAACACAGAAAGCTTAGAAGAATGACAACAAGATAACCGACACTGGAAGATCGACAATGGAGAAGACCGAAAGCTGAAAATCCCAACGCTGAGAACACCGACATGTTAAGGTAAGTGTGAGATAGGGACGGATGTTAGGGTCAGGGTGCGGGTAAGGTAAGTGTGTGATAGCAACAGACGTAAGGGTTAGGGGCGGATTAAGTGAGTTAGGTTTAGGGTTAGGGTGAGGGTAAGGTAAGTGTGCGATAGTGACAGACTTAAGGGTTAGGGGCGGATTAAGTGAGTTAGGGTTAGGGTGCGGGTAAGGTAAGTGTGCAATAGTGATGGACCTTAGGGTTAGGGTTTGGGTTAAGGTTAGTGCATAGATAGTTGTGTATGTAAGGTTTAGTGTAGGTTTGTAAGGTTGTTGGTGTGCTTGCGTTGTGTGTGTGTGTGTTTTTCAGAAAAGGTATTTGTTTTGTTGATTGTCGGGATTGTGGTTTGTCGGGCATGTGAAGTTTCGTGTTTTTGAACTTTCGGTTTTGTGGTATCGGTTATTTTGTTGTCGGTGTTTTGGCATGTTGGCGTTATCAGGTAGACCCACATATATATATATATATATATATATATATATATATATATATATATATATTATGAATTATAGACTGTCTTCTTACATGCTTATCAAGCTTTTCTTCTAATTTAGGAAATATTACTTAAACTTTCTCAGTAAGGCTTTTCTATCTGTCACACCCTCTGTAAGTATAATCCTAATTAGCAGGGGTGCTAAACTAGTAAGTGAATAAGAACTGCTAATGAGTCACATTTGTAAGACATTACCAAACCAAAAGTCTTAATACTCACCTTATTATTGCTAAGACATGTGCATGTCATTATGTATATACTAACATCATGTTTACCCTCACAGCATGTCAAGCAGATGAAGTGATTCAGGAATGATAATAAAGTGAGACCTAATTAACATATTCAACATGATATAGGCAGAACCTGGGGCTACAAAACTTCCAACTTGCTTGGGAAGACAGCTTTGTTTCTCAAGTGCTGCCAGCGGAATTTCTGGTGAAACAATGGTTGATTCTGATACTTTTAGAACTGTCTGAAATCTTTAAAGGTATGTAATATTCTTTACAAGTACTGTTTTGAAGTTATATTTTGAATCCTAATATTTGCAATGACTTCTGACTAACCTAGAAAAGTTGGGTGTTTTAAAATGAACAGAACATTGTTATTGCAATTATCCCTTACTTATATTTCATGGGGATTAAGCAAAATCCTTAGTATTTTCAGGCATGTCTAACTTGTAACAGCTTCTGTGGGTTATTGTACTAAGTACATTTTCCTTGCTTATTCTGTTCTATCTGCCAAGCAGTTGTATATAAACTTCTATGAACAGGAAATTAGTTTGTTCAGTTCTGTAGTAATGTTTATCCTTTTGTGGTGAGGGGGCATATGAGGATATTATAGGGCTTGCACTGATATTCTCAGACCTTTTTCTTACAATTATAACTGATGCCTTCATAACAAATACTTGCTCCAAAGAATAGATCAGCCTGTAAACCGCCAATGTGTTGCTTGGTCTGATACATATTGATAGACAGACAGATGATAGACAGATGATAGATAGACAGATAGACAGACAGATAGATAGATAGATAGATAGATAGATAGATAGATAGATAGATAGATAGATAGATAGATAGATAGATAATGGTGAATTTGTACACATTGAATACATCCATCATTGACATGCAAGCACGTATGCACTGGGAAAGAACCTCTGTGCATGCAAAAGTAAAACAGAAAAAAACACCACCTGCTAATTATGTATACTAACCCCGAGATTGCACAAAGACAAGATAAGGGCACATTCTCCTACCCTGAGACTAGTTCAAAGTTGGACACCTGTCAACCAGCTGCTTAGCTGATCATAAATGATCAACTAAACAGCTGTTGAGCAAGCACACACTTAACCATTAGGAGAAAATACATAGATAGATAGACGGATAGATAATAGATAGATAGATAGATAGATAGATAGTTAGATAGATAGATAGATAGATAGATAGATAGATAGATAGATAGATAGATAGAGAGGCAGATAGATAGATAGATAAATAGATAGGTATACATGGGCATAGGGTACCAGATATGCTGTGCACCTACACCAACAACTAGATGACTGATGCAAAACATCAAAACAACACAGACCAGATCAACACACAGGAGTGGACTAAACCAACTACAAGCCTCCCCCTGCACCCACATGTCGGGGCTCTTTCCCCAGACCCCTGCTAATTATATATACTAACTCCAAAAATTATGGAATATACCTCTACCCTGGATTTCTCAATCTTGGTCACTGTTGGCTGTTTGTGTCAAGCAAATGGTGTCAACCAAACAGGTGATGGTGTATATGCATAATCAATCTAGTGCCTATACCTTTATGTGTGTATGTGTATATGTGTATATATATACATATATATATATATATATATATATATATATATATATATATGTGTGTGTGTGTGTGTGTGTGTGTGTGTGTGTGTAATTTTTATACTTGAAAAAAAATGTAGTCAGCCTAATGGAAACCTCCCTTCTCAGATGTTGAGAATGAGGTCATAGTCCAGGGCCAACATCTCCATGGGCACAGCTCCTAGATCTTCATTCATCTGACAAGCCCTTTTATGACTATGTTTAGCAGCAGGTGGCTGATAATTTGAATTATATGAGTGTCCAAGACTGTAACTACATGTGTGTCAGACATAGGACTGCTAATATGATTAAAAAGGTTACAGAACAAAAGCTTTCACACTAGAGTGAAGAGCTGCTGGGGTTAGCCTTCCACTGAACCATCACCCATTGAGACAGAGGAGTTTCTGTTGACTTTAAGGTACCCATGCAGCTCAGAAGAGTTACGCAGAGTGGTGATGGATATTGGAGCAGAGATGGAAGACAACCAGAGGATTTCCGCTAGTAATAATTTTGCATGTTGCATTGATGATGGTGTGTCAATATCTACAACCCACCATATGTGCAGGGCCATCGTGAAGGCATAGGCAAGTTCCACCTTGTAAGAGACAGAGTACTGCATGTTGTACTTTCTGACATACAAGACTGCATGAACTGTGTGTATGTGTTTGTGTGTGTGTGTGTGTGTGTGTGTGTGTGTGTGTGTGTGTGTGTGTGTGTGTGTGTGTGTGTGTGTGTGTGTGCGTGTGTGACTCAATGGACAGGATGAGTGGCAAACTAGACAATGCAACATCTGTTATGCAACATCTTTTGGGGTAGAGGCAGCATCCAGGAGACTGCACAGCTGATACATCAGATGTGTGCCAAAGTGGCCACAGGCATGCCAGATCCTGCTATTGCAGTAGTACTACATCATTGCTACATCGGTATTGGATGAGTCCACAAATATGTTCAGTCATGATCATGGCTATGGACATAGTCATGATGACAGCTTATCCAGCAGACATCATTCACATTCAGGTAGAACCCCGATTTTTAGTCAGGGTTATGGAACAAGCAGTGCAACTCCTGGCAGAGGTATTTCATATGGGAGGAGTTGCCAACAATGAAATGGATCCTCTACTATGAACAACTCACATGTCTCTGGGACATCAGGGTGTAGTGCTAACACAAATTCCGTGGCTGTTTCTGCAGACCCACACACAGTACACATCTCAATGACCATCATACACACACATGCACAAAACAGTCTTCAAAAGAGACTTCTTTACATCTGAAGATACAGGTCCTCACAGCGCATACTTACTCTGGTCTCATCTCTCACCCTCGCACACATTTTTTTTCTATCAGGCTTGTCTTCCTGTAACCCTCCCCCCCCCCAACACACACACACACACACACACACACACACACACACACTGTGGAAATGATGATGAATGTGCCCTGCCCTTTGCACAATTTTGTGGTTTAGGTTTACCTATGTATGATGGACAGAGAGGCCAACTAGTGCCTGTTAAGTCAAATATTGTGTTTATATTAGGATAGATAATAATTTTCGGTTTTGTTTAGTCTGCTTAATTTCAGTAGTTGTATTAGTCATAGTTGTAGTATTAGTAGTAGTACCAGTAGGAAGGTGGTATTACTTATGTAATGCAACTTGCTCAGCCCATTGTGCAGATGATGCTGAGATTGCCTGATCCCTGCTGGGATGTTTGACTATGGATCCATAGTGAGCAGGCACATGCATGTCTTTGGAAAATATGGGTTTCTTTGTACAGTAGGATTGCAATTTTTAATTTATGTCTTAATTAATCCTCTTTTCTTCTGAAGTGGTAAGATTCTATAGATATGCTTGATCATCTACTTCTGCAGATAATGCTAACATTGACTCACCCCCTCCATGGGTTTGTTTGACATGGGGCTGCTTGTGCTTAATGAACAGGGTGGGAAATACAATGATAAGTAAAATATCTGTGTTACATTTGAATACATCATAGCTGGTTTTGTCTGCATTTTCTGCATACATCAGTTATTGTTATAACATTCATGTATAATCAAAGCTGAATGTTACTTAAGTACAGTACATAAACATAAGTAAGCATTATCTGTTCATTACAGGTTTATTGCTCACCTTTATTACTGCTGCGGAGAACTGCTTAGCCTGGGATAGCCTATGTATGATGCACATGGTAGTCAGTCACTACATGGGTAAGCGAAGGCTAGTTTGTATGCATCAATGTTACTTTTTGTGTCTGCCTAGCTTTTTTTAATTAAGTGGTGACTGAATGTGCTATTTGCTGTCTCTTAGCCAATGCCAAGGCATATAGTACCCACCTCCATGTGTAAGAATCATCCTCAGCTGCAGGTTCCTAATTTCACCTCTCATTTGTGTCTGCTGACTCTGCCTGTGTTGCTAGGATTTGCGGTCCTTGTGCTGGGGCACCATGGTGCAACCACTTTTTAAGTAAAATGTTATTTAACATGGCACAGTCAGCATTTTGGCAAAGGTTGCAAGGTCATATTGTAGAGCACTTCTAGATATATATAGACAGTGGAACTGTGATTTGATCTGCCCATGTACATGCTCTATGATATTTCTACTTCGTGTGTGTGCATAGATATTCTGTGTGTGTGTGTGTGTGTGTGTGTGTGTGTGTGTGTGTGTGTGTGTGTGTGTGTGTGTGTGTGTGTGCAGTGTTTTAACCTTTTTCAGCGGGGTTGTATGGGTTTCTCAAAGGAGTCATGAGCCAAGGTTCTAGTGCATATAAGTTCATAGGTGGGTACTAGGCTATCTGCCCGAGGGCATTTATAAGCCTAGCAAGAGTGTGTTGGCTTTCGCTGCCCCATTGATTAATTAACTGATCCTCTGTCAAGCAGAGCCAATGAAGTGATCCCAGGGGTGTATTTTCTGTTACCCACCAACTCGTCAAGGTTTCTCTTGAAGAGTGTTAGTGAGGGGCTCTGCCTGATGTAATTTGGAATTTTGTTCCAAAGCATGGGAAGTCTCTGTGACAGGAATCTATCCCTTCAGCATGTTCTATTTATTGTTGTGGTGAGGTTTAGCTCACCAGAGCGAGTGGCTCGCAGTGACTTGGATTTCTTTAGGTGGAGCATGTCCATCAATTCTGAGTTGGACATGGCTTTGTAAGTCAGGCAGAGATCACCTCTAAGTAAGAGATATGCCACTGAGTACAGCTGGAGTTTTTTCAGTCGGGCTGCATAGGACATATGTTTGAGGCCAGTAATCCTCTTAGTGAGGTACTTTTGTGGTCTTTTCAGCTGTTGGAAGTGTCTTGTGAGGTACATCCCAAATGGGGCATTGTACTCTATGATGGGTCTAATGAGTGACTAGTAGAGGGGCACTATAACCTCTTTATTTTTAGATGTGAACCCTTTGGTAATTAGATGGGCCACATAGAAGGATTTTCTAACTACTTTGGCAATATGATTGTCAAAGGAGAGATTACTATCTACCTGGGTCCCCAGATCTCTTATTACCTCTTCTGTATTAAGGGGACCGCCACCTATGTGGTAATTTGTAGGTGTTTTGTTTTTCCCTAATGGGATGACTATGCATTTTTTGGCATTTAGCTTGAGGCCATGACTTTGACACCAGGTGTCCGTCTCAGTAAGGCCCTTTTGGAGGATGTCCGTGTCAGCCGGAGAGTCAATTATGGCTCCCAGTTTGCAGTCATCGGCGAATTTGGTTAGCCATAGTCCTCCTATGTTTGTCTGTACTTCTGAGAAGTATATTCCAAACAGTAGGGGTACCAGGACCGAGCCTTGCAGGACACCACTTGTGACTGGTTTAGAGTCAGACCTGGAGCCCACTATTCTTACCGTGTGAGTTCTGTCTGTAAGGCAGTTGGCAACCCATCTTGTGATGTAGGAGTTTATGTTCAGGCTGGTGAGTTTTTCTATAATACCCGAGTGGGAAATGGTGTCAAAAGCCTTGGCAAAGGTAGGCTGTGTGAACCACCTTTCCCTCATCTATGGCCTTGGTGACTGTCTCAAAGAAGTCAACCAGGTTTAGTAGGCATGATCTGCCCTTAACAAAGCCGAACTGGGTCGGGTCAAGTGTTTGGAGGTTCCCAATGTCTTTGTTAATGAGTTCCATGATGATGTGCTCCATAGCCTTGCAGACCAGGCAAGTCAGGCTTATGGGGTGATAGTTACCAGGGTCAGTCATGGCCCCTCCTTTGTGGAGAGGAATAACCGTTGCTGTGCGCCATTCTATGGGAACTTAGTCTGTGGAAAGGCTGAGGTTGAACAGCATGTTTAGGTGGGGGGTTAGTTCATTTTGTAGTTTGTGCAAGACGCAGCCTGGGACACCATCTGGTCCCATTGACACTGTGTTTTGGCTTTTGAAAGGGCTATTTTCACCTGTGTGTCTGTGATTTTTGGGGCACTACACTTTTCCGGTATTGTTGTGGGCCCTTTTGGAGGTGAAAGGGGGGTCATGTTTGCACTGAATCTATCTGCCAGGATGTTGGCAATATCAGTAGTTTCAGTATATTTTGTGCTATTTTGCACTAGTTCAGTGCATATCTGCGAGTTGCTACTTAGATTCTTAACATAGCTAAAGAAGGCTTTCTGGTTATCTTTTGAATCCTTGGCTATTTTTCTTTCAAAGTTGGCCTTGGATGATTTCATGAGGGACCTTAGTTTCTTACTGATACTGATCAGGGATATCTTTCCTTCTTGGGATTTGCTTTTTTTCTGAACTAGTTTTCTCCTTCCATTGTATAGCCTGTTTATTGCAGGGGTCCACCAAACTGGTTTCATTCTCTTAGAGGAGTGAGTCTTGGTTTTGCTAGGGATGGCACGATCCATGCATCCTTGTAGGTGCTCATAGAGTGCATTTGTAAAGATTTCTGCATCTTTGGCAGGGTTATCCTTTAGCGTGGGGGATGTGAAACTTACCACCTCCATCTTAAGTAAGGTGAAGTTTGCTTTGGAAAAGTTTTTTACTGTGGTTTCCTTAGTTGAGGGTGGAGTGTGGACATCCAGAGTGATTAGTTTATGGTCTGATCTAACCAGTGATGGGTTGAGCTCCAGTGTGGAACACCTGTTGCCCATGTTGGTGATGACCAGGTCCAATATGTTTTCACATCTGGTAAGGGAGTTTACCAGCTGATCCAGGGTGTTTGAGTTGATGAATTCCAGGAAGCGCTGGGCCTGAGAATTTATACTCGAGTAGTTTTCCCAGTGAATGGTAGGGTAATTGAAGTTGCCCAATATCTGGGTGTTTGGTAGGACCTTCATATTTTCCAGTGTCTCCAGGTATCCTTGATGAATATGGATACACCCCCTCATTTTGTGTTTCGGTCCATGTTCTGTGGCTGAAACGTATGGCATGAGTTGTAGCCCGGTAGTGCTGGGGTGCTCTCTGGAGCCTTGAACCAGGTTTCAGTTACTGCACAGTATGTTATTTTGCCTTAAAGGCTGTGATTGTGTGGCACACTGATTTTGTGCTTTATGTGTTGTCTGGTTTGTGACGGGAAGTGCAAGTTGTTTTGTTGTCTGCTTTGGAGGTCTCTGATGCTTTTGCAGGTTTTTATTTAGAGCCTCCGAGTATGATTTTGTGTATTTATGTGTATTTTTTGCCAGTGCTGTTTTAGTAGGTCTGTGTGTGGCTGGAGGTGTGGTGCAAGTGTTAACCTCCTTCTCTTGACTGTCTGTTCCAGTCTTGGGTGGAGGCAGCTTAGCTTCCAGTTTGGCTGTATAACTGCATCTCTTGCATATGTTAGTGTTTTGTGGTAGTAGGAGAGGGTTGTCTGTGTACATGAGGCAATTGTAACATTGCCTCAGGATACCCATATTCACCAGCTGGACTGGAGAGTGCACCTGATGTTGCCCTTTGGTCATGCCTGAATAGTAGGGTGAGCTGCTTAGTCGTTGGTTGGTGAGGGGTGAATAAAGAGCCTTGCCCTGCTGGACAATCAGTGTCAGGGTATATTAGTGCTTGCTATTAGGTCTGAGCAAGTGCTGGGCTGTAAGATGCTTTTTGAGTGCTTAGGTTGAGAGTTAGACTAGTTTCAAGGGAAAAACTGAAGAGGAGACTTAGTGGAGCTGCGAATAATTTAACCATAGCTAACCGGCACTGCCCGGCACGCAAAACCGTGCAAATGTGTTTTTTATAGTAGGGAAATGAAAGAGAAATTAGCCCAAAATGGCCAATAAACTACTAACTTCTGGGCTGGAACCACTCCTTCAGGGACAGATAGGTTGCTCAAAGCTCCCCTCTCTCACAGGTGAACAGAGAAACTTCCTTCTATCCAAGTAAGGTATGGGCAACTCAGCCCTGAATTCAGCACTAGCCTGAAAACTGGATTATACTAGCTTAAAAAGGTGAGAAACAAGGAATTTTTTGTTTTTTGAAAAGATAAGGCAAAAACAGTAAAAAATACACTTAAAACAGCTTTAAACGACTACAAACAATCAGAAAAGGCTATCACACTTTAGTGTGTATCCTACAACAGCTAAACAAATTATTTAAACAAAAAACAACTTTTTAAAGTGCAGGCAGTCAAATAAGTACAATATGTGAAAAAAACAAGCTTTTAAATCACAATAAATGCTGGAAAATCCGCGTTTAGGTGGAAAACAGTTAAGTACAGCAAGAAAGTACAGAAAACTGATACTTAATCATTCCAAAGTCTCTCTTCTAAGCTAGAAGGCTTGTATCAGTTTAAGGCTTTTTAGTTCTACCCAGTATGTTAGTTACAGAAAAGATGAGAAACAAGTGCAGATGTGGTCTTTTAAACCAGAAAGTTGAAAGAGGCAGACAAACTGTCCAAATGGTCAATAAACTACAATTTCTGGGCCAAGAACCTCTCCTCTTGTGATAGACAGACTACCTAGTGCTTACCACTCCCACTGATAAGCTAGAAGGCTTTCTTCCAACACAGAAAGGCTTGCGAGGCTCAGAAGCTTACCAACAGTCCTGGATCCAGCAACTCTGTAATTGGACCAGGCTATTTACAGGAAAGGTGGGAAACAAGCGCAAGTTCAGCTTTTAAACCAGAACATTGAAAGAGGTGCAAAAAAAAAAAACTGCCCAGATGGCCAATAGCTACAAATTCTGGGCCAGGAACCACTCCTCTTGTGGTAGATAGGCTACCTAATGCTTACCACTCCCACTAATAGAGCTAGAAGGCTTCCCTCCAGCACAGAAAGGCTTGGGGGGCTCAGAAGCTTGCAAAGGGTCTTGGATACAGCAAATCTGTACCTGGGCTAGACTAGTTGCAGGAAAGGTGGAGAACAAGTACAAACGTAGGCTTTTAAGCCAGCAAGTTGAAATGAGAAGGAAAACTGCCCAACGGCCAAATAGACTACAATTTCTGGGCCAAAACTCACTCTTCCCATGGAGGATAGGCTACCTAGTGCTTACCACTCCCACTGATAAGCTAGAAGGCTTCCCTCCAACACAGAAAGGCTTGGGGGGCTCAGAAGATTACTAACAATCCTGGATGCAGCAACTCTGTAACCGGACTAGGCTAGTTATAGGAAATGTGGGAAATAGGCACACATGTGGCTTTCAAACCAGAAAGTTGAAAGAGATGGAAAAAACTAGTCAAACAGCCAATAGCTACAATTTCTGGGCCAGGGACCACTCCTCTTGTGCTAGATAGGCTACCCGATGCTTACCACTCCCACTGATAAGCTAGAAGGCTTCTCTCCAACACAGAAAGGCTTGGGGGGCTCAGAAGCTTACCAACTGTCCTGGATACAGCAAATCTGTACCTGGACTACACTAGTTATAGATAAGGCAGGGACCAAACTCAAAACGGGCTTTTAACCAGAAAGTAGAAAGAGATGGAAAAACTGCCCAAACGGCCAATGAACTATAATTTCAGGTCCAAAACTCACTCTTCCCATGGTAGATAGGCTACCTAGTGCTTACCACTCCCACTGATAAGCTAGAAGGCTTCCCTCCAACACAGAAAGGCTTGGGGGGCTCAGAAGCTTACCGACAGTCCTGGATACAGCAAGTCTGTATCTGGACTTGACTAGTTACAGGAAAGGCAGGAAACAGGCTTAGATTTTTTTTTGTTACAGAAAAGTAGCTAAAACAGCAGTAAATAAAATTCAAATTGTAGTGCAGGCCAGCACACGCGCGTGTGTAGCAACACTACGGCAAATACAGTTCAAATAAATGCAATTAAATTAACTTCTTCTTTTGGCTTTTTCCCGGGTAGGGGTCACCACAGCGGATCACCTGCTCGCTCATGATTGGCAATGGAGTTTTACAGTGTCGAGTTGCCAGCCCAGCGCCCAACCTTCCACAGAAGGCACACACATGTACACACTCACACCTAGGGCCAATTTAGAGTGTCCAATCCACCTACAGCATATCTTTGGGATGTGAGAGGAAACCGGAGCACCCACACAGCCACAGGAAGGACATGCAGACTCCACACAGAAGGCAACCGAGCCGAGGATTGAACGGGAGAACCTCTTGCTGTGAGGTGACAACACTAAACACTGCACCACCACGGCCGCCTAAACGCAATTAAATTAACAAATGGCTAAAAAGCAAATGCAGAAGGCAGTAAATTAGAAGCCTACTAACAAACAGTAATAAGTGCAGAGTAAGAGCGACTGAACAGATAGCACGCAGAAGAAGAGCAACTAATACAGTTACAGTAAGAGCAGCTAAATAAAAAAAATAATATATATATATATATATATATATATATATATATATATATATATATATATATATATATATATATATATATATATATATATTTTTTTTTTTTTGAGGGAGAGAGCAGAGCAGGAAAGAGGCTACATAGGTTGTCCTTCCCAAATGCTCTCTTTGTACACAGTAGGAGTGACTGAAATCAGAATATGATCTCACTGCACTCAGTTGAGGGAGCAAATGAGATGGGCCCAGAAGGTGTATCCAAATACAAATCTACAAGTGGGGCAGGCAATTTCAAAGCCACCAACATTAACACCAAAACAAGAACAGGGAGGATGGATGGGGAACTAACTGTAGAGAGACAGCCACAACATAAGTTGAGTTAATATTCAGTGAAAAACACAAATAAATAAATAAAATACAGTACTATATGCAAAAGAGCAGATAAAAGTGTACTTAAATTCACTTATATGTCCAGCTGATTTCAGGTAGATGTTAGCCGGCCAACACTCTGATAACTCAAAATGTACCACTTATATAAGGCAAGGCAGAATGTCAGTGATAAGCTGAAACTACCCCCCACTTCTATCAATGGCTACACAGAAATTCAAAAATGTACGCTGTAGAGAGACAGCCATAACTTCAGTTGAGTTAATATTCAGTGAAAAACACAAAGGAACCCCACACAGCCTTCCTGAAGACACTGGAGGGTATAAATGTATCTCCAAACACCATCATATTGGGTGACTTCAACTACCCGAATATAGACTGGGAACATTACTCAAGCCCTAACTTTCTAGCCCAACGGTTCCTGGAGTTCATAAATTCAAATGCCATGGAACAGCTAGTCACTGTTCCCACGAGAGGAAAAAATATACTAGATCTCATTGTCACAAACATGGGGACAAAATGCTCCACACCGGAAGTATATCCCTCATTGGTGAGATCTGATCATAAACTAATCTCACTGGAAATCCACATCCCGCCCCACCCCAAACAAAAGACCATAGTGAAGAACTTCTCTAAAGCAAACTTCACACTACTCAAGACTGGTGTGGTATCCTTCAAGGCCCCTGAGCCAGAGGAAACCACAACCCAAGCTGGAAGCCCTTACAAATGCCTTCTATGAACACCTCCAGGACTGCATGGATCAGGCAATCCCAAATAAAACCAAGACTCTTTCCACAAAGGGCAAACGTCCAGTCTGGTGGACCCCAGCCATTAACAAACTTTACAATAAGAGGAGAAAGCTATTACATGATAGAACAAAATCCATAAAAGGGAAGTCACCCCTGATCATTATTAGTAAAAAAATACGAGCACTCATAAAATCAACTAAGACCAATTTTGAGAGAAAAATTTCCATGGATTCAAAGGACAATCATAAGGCCTTTTTCAGCTATGTTAGGAACCTGGGTGGAAACTCACAGATATGCTCAGAATTAGTCCAAAATGATACAAAAAATCACTGAACCCACAGACATTGCCAACATACTGGCAGACAGGTTCAGTGCAAACTTCACCCCCCTCTCACCCCCTAAAGGAGAGATAACTATCCCAGCCGAGTGTAGCCTCCCGGACATCTCAAATGCGCAGGTGAAAGCTGCTCTCTCTAAAGCTAAAAACACAGCATCAATGGGACCGGATGGTGTCCCCGGCTGTGTGCTACACGAGCTAAATGAGGAATTAAACCCGCACATAAGGCAGCTGTTTAATCTCAGCCTTACCACAGGATACGTGCCCAAGGAGTGGCGTGACGGCAACTGTGGTCCCACTCCACAAAGGTGGCGCCTCACGGACCCTGGTAATTACCGCCCCATAAGCTTAACAAGTCTAGTCTGCAAAGCTATGGAGAGGATCATAATGGAGCTCATAAACAAAGATATAGGGGACTTGCAGACATTGGACCCGACCCAGTTTGGCTTTGTCAAGGGAAGATCATGCCTTTTGAACTTGGTCGACTTCTTGAAATAGTCACCAAGGCCATTGATGAGGGAAAGGCAGTCCATACAGCCTACCTTGACCTTGCAAAGGCTTTCGACACAATACCCCACTCGGTATTGTAGAAAAACTTACCAGCTTAAATGTAAACCCATATGTCACAAGATGTGTTGCAAACTGGCTTAAGGACAGAACCCACAGGGTTAGAGTTGCTGGCGCTGTGTCAGACTCCAAGCCGGTCACAAGTGGTGTCCCACAGGGCTCGGTCCTTGGCCCCGTATTGTTTGGCATCTACTTCTCAGAAGTACAGGCCAACATGGGAGGACTTTGGCTGACAAAGTTTGCAGATGACTGCAAACTGGGCGCCATAGTGGAAAGTGCATCGGACACGGATATCCTTCAGAAGGGACTCACGGAAACAGATAGCTGGTGCCAGAGCCATGGCCTGAAGTTAAACGCCAAAAAATGTATAGTCATACCCTTCGGGACAAACAAGGTAACCCCAAGCTACCATATAGGTGGCAATCCACTAAGCACAGAAGAGGTTATCAGGGACCTGGGGACCCAGGTTGACAGTGGCCTTTCTTTGACACTCACATTGCTAAAGTGGTTAGAAAGACCTTCTACATTGCCCACCTGATCATGAAGGGATTCACATCCAGATCTAGTGAGGTCATTGTTCCCCTGTACTCTTCACTTATCAGACCAATGATCGAGTACAATGCCCCATTCGGGATGTATCTCACCCGACATCTGCAGCAATTGGAGAGACCCCAAAAGTTCCTCACCAAAAGGATAAAGGGACTCCAAAATCTGTCATATGCTGCCAGATTGAAGAAACTCCAGCTCTATTCAGTCGCATACCGTCTGCTCAGAGGTGACATGTGCCTGACATACAAGGCCATGTCCAACCCGAATTAATGGACATGCTCCACCTCAAAAATCCAAATCCACCAAAACCACTAGAGCAAGCGACTTAAACCTTAGCACGGATATAAATAGGACATGCTGGAGGGATAGATTTATCACTCAGAGACTCCCTATGCTGTGGAATAAAATCCCGGTCCATGTGAGGCAGAGCACCTCGCTGACTCTGTTCAAGAGAAATCTAGACCTGTGGATGGGAGATCGTAGGTTTACCCCGGGAATCATCTCTGGGTCACTGCTGGACAGAGGCACAACAAACTAATGGGCACAGTATTTTTTCATATAAGGGTTGGCGTAAGCCACAATAATTTGGGCTAGGCTAATAAATGCCTTAGGGCAGATAGCCTAGTATAAACCTATGAACCTATGAACCTAAATAAATAAATTAAATACAACACTATATGCAAAATAGCAGATAAGTGTACTTAAATTCGCTTATACGTCCAGCTGATTTCAGGTAGATGTTAGCAGGCCAAAGCTCTGATATTAAGCAGAGATAACTCAAAATATACCACTTATATAAGGCAAGACAGAATGTCAGTGATGAGCTGAAACTACCCTCCACTGCTATCAATGGCTACACAGAAATTCTAAACAGTACTCTGTAGAGAGACAGCCACAACTTCAGTTAAGTTAATATTCAGTGAAAAACACAAATAAATAAATTAAATACAGTACTATATGCAAAAGAGCAGATAAAAGTGTATTTAAATTCACTTATACTTCCAGCTGATTTCAGCTAGATGTTTGCCAGCCAAAGCTCTGATATTAAGCTTACACCCCCCTACACCCCCCACTAGATGGCCTTGTGGAGTGTCAATCCATGAATGCCTTAGGTACAGGTCACAAGTGTGCCATATGTAGGAGTCTTGGAAACTGCCAGAGTGAGCTGCACACATATATTATACCTTGTGCGGAACAGAGCACCTGACAGTTGGAATGATAGCCTTTTCAGTTCATGTATGTCCTTTCCAGTAAATTATTTGGGGATTTTACTTCAATGTGTATGCAGTCTAGTCTGCAACTAGTACCTTAGGGAAATGAGCTATGGCAAAGAAAGTTTGTATAGTGGTAGCTCTTTCTCCTGAAGTGCAAGCAAACCAGATATGCTCCCTACATATTGTAGAAGTCCATTGAGGAACTGGTTGAGTATTCATTAGGCAGAGACCAGTAAAACTCTCACTGTGAAAATTTCCTGCAACTAATATACATAAAGCTACATATACATTAGTTTTCACTGGGATGTGTTATTCGTAATTCTCATGAGGCATCAGGTGAAGGTGTCAGATGTCCACTTTTTCCTGTATAGTTTCTTTGTCTATGTTGTAGGGCTCTAGTATTTCAATTTCATGTAGTGCATGATAAGTCAAATGCAGTGTGAGCACCCTGTGCCTTCCAGCAGCAGCACCTTGTATGAAAGCCTATTGCACATACAGGTTTATAATGGTTGTGGCAACCCCTAACATTTTTAAAAGCTCTCCTGTGTCTGTGTGAGAATTTTGAGAATGACTTGTTTGTCCTCACTTTATACATTTCTGAATCACTCTTCCATTATTTTTATAACATTAGTATAAAGAAAAACTGATCATATGGTCATTAGCATATTCCTCTGCTAACATTCAATCACCAGCCACCATATCAACTGAGAAAAGATCAATGTCATATCTTACTCAAGGAAGGGACTAGATCATATGCAGGGGGGCTGTAATTTTATCTGTACAAGGTAGAAATCCTTATGCAACAACTGCAGGCTGAGCATAAAAAAACCCCAAAGAATCAAAAACCATGACAGAAGGGATATCTGGAAAGACTTGCTAGTTGGACTGTTAGCACAGTGGAATAGAGATGTGTTCACAGAAGCTGTAGCTCAGATTGAAAGCCACTTGGATCAAAAACCTGATCATATTTCTTCTCTAGGAATCAGAAGAGGCAAATGTACAATGCCAGAATCCTCCTAGGTTTCATTGTCTGGACAGATCATTGTAAAACACCTGGTAAGATCAGGGTGTGGATAGAGAGAAATAAAAACAGCCATCAGATGATGGAATGACTGAATCTTTAAAAAAGGTGTGGGGATAATCACTTCAGTTGGATGACACTATTTGATAATTACTACAAAACTGAACTAATCCATTCATATAAGGAGTGTACATTAGTAGAATGATTTCAGTTTGTTTCCACTTACTTTGTTAGAATTTATACTTTTATAACATTTTTAAGGTGCAGTTAAGTTGTAGTTAATGATGATCCAGCAAAAATAAATTATTTAGTGAGGGCAAGTCCTCATTAGCTGTTCTTCACCAGTGCAAATAAAGTCACCAGTGAGGATCTAGCATCTAAGATGAGGATGAGGTATTACATTAAGCTGACTGACCTGTCAGTAGCCATAATGGCAAATACTGAAAAAATTTCAAATGGTCTTGCAGAGTTACAATAATAAACAGAGGACATAATTTTCCTTCTGGTGTTTTTATTTTTATTTTTAATCCATGCAGAAATGAAAATATTTCTTCATGCAGATAGGTTTTGTTCTGTTTAGGAAGGTACTTAGGTAAATAATGCAACCTCAGCAGCTATGCCACTTGATGGTCTCACGAAAAGGTATAAATATTTTTTTTGGGGGGAAGGGGATCATCATTCCAGGATCCTAGGGAGAGGCTTTATAGCAATGGTTCCAAAGGACAGGAAGGATCCAGCTAACCCAGGATCTTATTGCCAAATTTCAGTTTTGAATCATGATTATAAACTTTTTATGACTATTCTGATTAAGCAAATTGCAAAGTATTTAGGAGGATAATTCATCCAGACCAGTGTGATTTTGTAGAAGAAAGACAAACATCATCATCATCTTCTTTCGGCTGTTCCCATTAGGGGTCACCACAGCGGATCATCTGTTTCCATTTTTTCCTGTCCTCTGCATCTTGCTCTGTTACACCAACCACCTGCAAGTCCAATTATCACATCCATAAACCTTACCTTAGGCCTTCCTCTTTTCCTGTTACCTGGTAGTTTCATCCTTAGCATCTTTTTCCCAATATGCTCAGCATTCCTACTCAGCACATGTCCAAACCAACGTAATCTTGTCTCTCTGGCTTTGTCTCCAAACCTTCCAACCTGGGCTGACCCTCTAATATACTTATTCCTGATCCTGTCCACCCTTGTCACACCCAGTGCAAATCTTAGCATCTTTAACTCTGCCACATCCAGCTCTAACTCCTGCCTTTTTGTCAATGCCACTGTCTCCAACCCATATAACATAGCTGGTCTCACTACCCTCTTGAAGACCTTCCCTTTCACTCTTATTGGTACTCGTCTGTCACAAATCACTCCTGACACTCTTCTCCACCCACTCCATCCTGCCTGTACTCTCTTCTCACACTCACCATTACTCTGAACTACTGATCCCAAGTATTTAAACTCATCCACCTTTGCCACCTCTACTCCTTGCATCCTCACTATTCCTCTATCCTCCCTCTCATTCACACACATATATTCTGTCTTACTCCTGCTGACCTTCATTCCTCTTCTCTCTAGAGCATATCTCCATCTCTCCAGGGTCTCCTCCAACTGTTCCCTACTCTCACTACAGATCACAATGTCATCTGCAAACATCATAGTCCACGGGGACTCCTGTCTGATCTCGTCTGTCAACCTGCCCATCACCATTGCAAATAAGAAAGGGCTCAGAGCTAATCCTTGATGTAATCCCACCTCCACCTTAAACGCATCTGTCACTCCCACCGCAGAATTCACCGCTGTCACACTACCCTTGTACATATCCTGTACCACTCTTACATACTTCTCTGACACTCCCGGCTTCCTCATACAATACCACAACTCCTCTCTAGGCACCCTGTCATATGCTTTCTCTGTCTACAAAAACACACTGCAACTCCTTCTGACCTTCTCTGTACTTCTTCATCAACACTCTCAGAGCAAACATTGCATCTGTAGTGCTCTTTTCCGGCATGAAACCATACTGCTGATCACTAATCATCACGTTCCTTCTTAACCTAGCTTCCACTACACTTTCCCATAACTTCAAGCTGTGACTGATCAGTTTTATCTCTCTGTAGTTATTACAGCTCTGCACATCACCCTTATTCTTAAAAATTGGTACCAAAACACTTTTTCTCCATTCCTCAGGCATCCTCTCACTTTCTAAGATTTCATTAAACAATCTGGTTAAAAACTCCACTGCCATTTCACCTAAACACCTCCATGCTTCCATAGGTATGTCATCTGGACCAACAGCCTTTCCATTCTTCATCCTCTTCATAGCTATCCTTACTTCTTCCTTGCTAATCCATTGCACTTAATGATTCACTATCCCCACATCATCCAACCTTCTCTCCCTCTCATTCTCTTCATTCATCAACCCCTCAAAGTACTCTTTCCATCTGCTCAACACACTCTCCTCACTTGTGAGTATGTTTTCCTCATTATCCTTTATCACCTTTACCTGCTGCACATCTTTCCTAGCTCGGTCACACTGTCTAGCCAATCGGTACAGGTCCTTTTCTCCCTCCTTAGTGTCCAACCTTTCATATAACTCTTCATATGCCTTATCCTTAGCCTTTGCCACCTCTCTCTTTGCCATGCACCTCATCTCCTTATACTCCTGTCTACTTTCTTCATCTCTCTGACAATCCCACTTCTTCTTTGCCAACCTCTTTCTCTGTATACTCTCCTGTACTTCCTCATTCCACCACCATGTCTCCTTCTCGTCCTTCCTCTCTCTAGATGTCATATCAAGCACCTTTCTAGCCATCTCCCTTACTAGCTTTAGTTACCCAGCTATTTGGTAACTCTTCACTGCCACCCAGTGCCTATCTTAGCTCAATAATATTATCAGAACTATCACGATTCAATGCCAAGCTGAAAGGGAGGGAAGATCACTTCTGGTATTAAGATGGATGCAGAGAAAGGCTTTTAATAGATTGAGATGGGGTATTTAATGGAGGTATTGAGAAGATTTAGGCTCTCAGATCTATGTATCAGACTATTTGCCTATCTAGAGGAAAATGTCAAAGTGAAATTAGCTATATCTCTCTCTGAAGAATTCCCAATCACCAGGGTCCTAGACAGGGTTGTCCTTTGTCTCTCTTGTTATGTGCTATGTAACTGGGACCCTGTAGCAAAAAGAATTAGGAATTCAGTCCTTCAGGGCTATAATTTGCATAGCAAGCAGGAAAAAATAGCATTGCTTGCTAATCGCAATGAATTACATCCCTACTTTCCATATAATCCAGGAATACCACTTTATCCAGAGGCATGAAAACTGAAATGTCTGGGATTTTGGATAAGAAAAGGAGTTAGGACTGCTGTATAAGATACGTAGAAGGAAACAAAAGAATTAGTAAAAGATGGACAATGATGACATTGAATATATCTAGTAGGGGATCTACTCTGAAAGCTCAAAATGCCAGATTATCAAGCATGACTTTCGTGAAACAACATCAAAACCTTGATTTCCTGAACGCGATAGTTTTACCAGGGTATGTAAACACTTGCCCAGCATAGGGAAATATGCCCTTTTCCCCAGTGTAGAGTGATCCTGGAGTTAGTATATATATATATAGTTATGGGGAATGTTGGACAGTGTGTGTGGGGGTGGATAGCCCCCCACCTAGGTAGGTTTTATATATTGCAGTGTGTTTCTGTGCAATTTTGGGCAAGTGTTTACTTACTCTGGTAAAACTTTTGCATTTGGAAAATCAAGGTTTCAGTGTTGTCATCTGACGAAAGTCATGTTCAGTAATATGGCCTTTGGAGCTTTCAAAGTAGATCTCTAGTAGGATACAAACTATGAAAATGTTTATTATCCTTCTGGTGCTGTACATTAGGAAAAATTATCTCTTCAAACCTGAAAAGGAAATGTGGAATAGATTAAGGAAGAAACGTAAGTCATTCCTTTGGGATGGGAAAAAGCTAAGAATGACTTGTAAAAAAAAGGTCCAACTTAAGGAACAGAGAGTTTAGGGGTACCTGACTTAAAATTATACTTTCAAGCCACCCAAAATAAAATGTATTTATTCCAGGATGCATCAAGAAAATGAGACCAGTTAGAAATGAATGGTAGAAGATCAGGAAAGGTGTTTACAGGGAGGTAGAAAGGAAGGCGTGTAGGTGTTGCTTACCTAGGAAAATAAGGAAAGGTACATAGAAAGTACTGTGATGGGGTGCTCAAGGAACTGGAGAAAAAAAAAGACAGGGAAAGATGGATGAAGTTTATTGCCCTGATAGGAGTACCTGTCAAACTGGCTTGAGCTCAAGTGTAGTAACAAATACTTTACAACAAAAGGTGGAACTCCTGCAATATCAGGAATACTTGGAAATAAGTTCACAAACCTTGAGAAATGTTCTCAAATATGGGAAAAGGTAAACAAACACTGGAGAAGTTTTTCAAACACAGAAACACTTTGCAATACTTAGAAATATGTTGGCAAACTCAGAACTTTTGCAAACTCAGAACACCTTTTGCAGTGTCAAGAGGAGGTTAGGAAATGCCAGAATACTGTTAAAAAACAGCAGCACAGTAACAAACATATGCTATTTTTTAACATGTGCAGGTTGAAAAACAATGATAAATGTAAACAGATCAATAAATGCAGCACAGAAGTGTTAAACAGCACTGATATAATTAGAGCAAGTGCAAAAAATGTATATCAGCTTTGTAGGTCCACACATGGTTTTAGAAGCAATCCAAGTCTTGTAGTCATAGGTGTCCAAGCCAGGCACAGGGAAGCTCTAATTAAATGAGACTTTATAAGGTATTGCAAGAAGGAGTAGGGTAAAAGCAACTGAAACATTTTTGTTGTCTGCTTTACCTCCTGCAACAAGGCAGCTCAGAAAAATGGACATGGGAGGGGTGCATCTCAGATTAAAAAAAAAAAATTAAACTACTCCTTAAACCCATAACTCTCAACTTGTAATCATTTAAAATAGGTGGAAAGGCTCTTGGAATGTAGTTACAATGAACCAGAAATCTGGACACTTAATCAGCATAAAATTTGAAGCTGTAATCACACATGCCTCATTTCAAATGATATTGCAAAAAAAACCTACCTCACGCAGTCATTTATTTTTGTTTCTGAAAAGGGGAGGTGTAACATGTGAGACCTTTTTCTTTAAATTTTGGTGCCACTAGTATTTTAGACATGTAGTCTTGTTTCCTGTTTTCTAAACAATCCTCAACAAATAAACAATTCAAAGGTGAATTTGGAAAGGAAATCATTGACCGATGAACAAATCATATCATTCATGGATGATTCATTCAGGAAGTGAACATTATTCCTTTCCTTGACAGGGTAAAGGTGATACAAATGGAAGATAATTGAAGTATTGAATATTTTAAAGGAGGTAAAAGAACTAGAGGTGGGATGCTTATAAAAAAGGAATGGGTGAATTGTAGTGAAATAAATGGAATTTATAAGAACAATACATGCAAAATAATGTTTGGGATGAAAAGTGAGGTTTAAAGGAAGGTGAATAATTGTTAAAAAGAATGAAAAGAGATATGTAATGTACAATATGTAAATATGTCAAATGTTAATATGGTTTATTTTATTTTATGTTACTATGTGTGTCTATATCTTAAGGTATAATTTAAAAAAGGTGTTTAGAAAAGGAAAAGAAGGTTCCTTGGTGGGGGGAAATGTATCCATTTTCCCTCATCAACAAAACAAACTTTGGAATACTTTTATTGTGGGAAAAAGGGTCCCTTGTCTTGATAAGGTACCATGGAAAGAAACATTATATGCACTACCCCCATGCCATAAGAAACGTTTGTACTGAAGGTAAGTATTGACATCTTTCAATATAAGGGCTGTTGGAGTCATGAAGCAGGCACAGTATTTTGCAAATGTTAGCAAACCGATCATTTTACCGAATTAGGCTGAGATAAGATACATGCAAGGACATGCACTGATATAAAGGACTTGGGAACTCAGGTTGACAGTAACCTGAACTTTGATCACCATGTGTCCATGGTAGTAAGAAAACAGCACAACTTATATATAAGGCCATGGCTTCTAGATCTAAGGAGATCATAGTTCCACTACACTCAGCCCTCCTAAGACCAATAATCAAGTACAGTGCACCCTTCATCATGTACCTGACCAGGCATTTGCAACAGCTGGAATGGCCACAGAGGTCCTCACTAAAAGAATACAGGGTGTAAACAATATGCCCTATGCAGACCACCTCAAAGCCCTGTCCCTGTACTCAGTGTCCTGTAGACTACTGATGGTGAAATCTATGCCTAACCTACAAGGCACTTTCTGATGCAGCCCTGATGGATGATTCTGCCTTTTTCCCCATTGAATGGTTATTAACATAGAAATTGAAAAAGATCCAGAGTTACAGAACAAGATGGGTTAATTAGTAATTCCATATATATTTTTTCAGAGTTACGGAGAATGAGATAGGTGAGCTAATAATTAATATACATTTTTGGACAAAATCATTTACACATGGCAAATACACATCCATTAGCTGGGGTTTGTGGCCAGGATAATACTTTACCCCCCAAAATTTCTATACACAAAGGATACAAAAAGATATAATTAGCCATTATAGAACATATTTTCAGCATAAAAGGTAGCCCTGATTGATATAAAATCCCATTTCAACCTTTATTTACGGACACAAAACCATTCTGTTTTGTTGGCACAGGTATTTTATTGGAAGGACATAATAGGTGCAGTGACATTAATAGATATTTTACATAGGTATTTGATAAAAACTATTCTTACTGACCAAGGAGTAAATTTTGTATCTAACCCATTAAACGAGTTGCATCAGATTCTTGGTATACACACTAGTACCACTATATTGTACCATCCCCAGACAGATGGTGTGGTGGAGTGATTCAAAAGAACATTAACTACCATAATACAAAAATACATTCTTTGCTTAAAATAACAATATTGACATATTAGTAGCATTATCAACCTCATAAAAGTGAAAACTTAAAATTTTCATGTATATTTTTGTATCTCTTTGTACAAATGCTACTTGTTTATGTAATGTGTGTATGCTTCTTACTTTCTACTTTTTGACTGGTTGTACTTCTAATTTTGTACTATCTCATAGTGTGAATTTGTTTGTATATACTGCAAATTGCTTGAGTGTGAATTTTAAACTGTAAATTGATTGTAATCTGGAGCTTTTCTCCTTGGGTCTCCACTGAAAATGGGCTACTGGCCCAGTTGGACCAACCCGATTAACAAAAGTAATAAATAAATAAACATATGCTTATAAAAAGCAGTTCATACTGGCACAAAAGGTATTAATTACTCCATGACAGAAACCTACTGGGATTATTAGGAATAATAAGGCAACCATAAGAGGGAGAGTGAGAGAGAGAGAGAGAGAGAAAGAGAGGAGGGAGCAAGAGAAAATGACATGCATACAGGGACATCCATCCCAATCAATGGATCCAACAGAGCATTAAAAACCATAATACTAAAGTAGGTTATTTCTGAAGATAATAATTGGAATGTATCACTAACATTATTTTTAAATTCTTATAAACACCTCATACAAGAACTGGGTTTTCTCCATTTTAATTAATATATATGGCAGGAATCCACTGAGATTATTAGACATAATAAGTGGAACCTGGGAGGAAAGATAACACACATTACACAGAAAAATTAATGGTAAAGAATAGACAGTATTTCATTATGGTTCCACTTCATATCATCGAATTATCATTTCATCGAATTGCAAACCATCGAGACCAAATCGTCGAAAACCCATATCATCGAAAACTCATTTCATGGAATCTCAAATCATTGAAAACTATGAAGCAACTACAAATAACATTCCACAATGTTTCTACTACGATACCAACTCCAAGGTCGCACTACAGTGGGGTTAGGAAATTACCTTTTTCCCCCACTGTAGTGCAACCTTGGAGTTGGTATGTTTAATTACGGGGGGGGGGGTTAAGCCCCCCTGCATACACATAGTACAAAGTGTCTGGGATGTTATTTGTAGTTGCTTCATAGTTTTCAATGATTTGAGATTCGATGAAATGAGTTTTCGATGAAATGGGTTTTCGACGATTTGGTCTCGATGGTTTGCAATTCGATGAAATGATAATTCGATGATATGAAGTGGAACCTTCATTTTATATATATATATATATATATATATATATATATATATATATATATATATATATATATATATATGTTTTCTTATTTAAGAAAGGTTTGGATGTTAAGATAAGTTGACTTCAGAGAATAATGGCTTATTTCCTGTCCTATCAAGGTGGGAGAACAACTTCTGATGGTAGTTTATGCTGGGATCTCCCTAAGTTCCTTTTCTTTTGATCATATTTTGTGGGAAGGGTAAATGATACAACACTACAAGATTGGATCATTTCCTTCAGAATAAAGCAATAAGACCTAGATTTATGGTATGAAGCTTTGGATATAACTAAGATATACCTCAGATAGGTTGACTACCACTGAAATAAGGCAGTATCAAGTCATCATCTGTCAGAAATGAATGTTAATGGCCCATTTCCTGTCTATATGTTGTTAATAGAATCCACTTGATTATAATGGGCAGCACATCTTCTACAGCTAGTTTACCTGTACTTCTGCCTGGTAAGTCTGCCTAAGTATCTGCCAATATTCTATAATTTAGAGAGACATTTTTAACCTTTCCAGTGCTGCATAATGGTGTTTGTCACCTCCAAAATCATGGTATGTACAAGACCGGACTTTTCCATAGAAGGATCAATACGACACAAAACCAAATTTGTCCTGTTTGATGTGCATTTCTTCAACACAACCCATAAGTCCCATCATTGTTTCATTATGACATTTCCAACAAAAGCCATCAACATGGGGAATTGGCAACATTTTTTCACTGTTAAAAACTGCCCATGTAAACATCTTCAAGTCAAAATTCAGCACTTAAGAGATGATGTCATTGAAATGGGGTAGACAATACATAGGTTCATAGGTTATAGGTTCATAGGTTGGTACTGAGCTATCTGCCCGAAGGCATATATTAGCCCAGCCACGTTGTGCGGTATTCACCTCCCCTTTAGTAGTTCCCTAGACCCTTTTACTAGCAGCTAGTACCCTTGGCCCCTATCTAGTAGTGCTGTTGGTGTGATCCCCGGTGTAAACTTTCTGTTACCCATCCACTCATCAAGGTTCCTCTTGAAGAGTGATAGTGAGGGGCTCTGTCTTATGTAGATCGGGACCCTGTTGCATAGTAAGGAAAGTCTCTGCGAAGGGAATCTATCCCTCCAGCATGTTCTATTCATTGTTGTGTTGAGGTTTATATCCCTAGAGCGTGTAGCTCGAGTAGATTTGGTTTTGATAAGATGAAGCATGTTCAACAATTCTGGGTTGGACATGGCTCTGTACGTTAGACAGAGATCACCTCTGAGAAAGTGGTATGCAACAGAGAACAGTCTTAGCTTTTTCAATCGTGCTGCATAGGGCAACTGTTTGAGGCCAGTAATTCTCTTGGTTAGGTACCTCTGTGGTCTCTCCAGCTGCTGGAGATGTCTAGCCAGGTACATTCCAATTGGTGCATTGTACTCAATAATGGGTCTGATGAGGGAAGAGTAGAGGGGCACCATTACATCCTTAGATCTTGATGTGAACCCTTTCTTGATCAGATGGGTCACATAGAAGGATTTTCTAACCACTTTGGCAACATGGTTATCAAAGTAAAGCTGGCTATCTACTTGGGTCCCTAGATTTCTTCTTCAGATTTCAGGGGATTGCCTCCTATGTTGTAGTTTGCGGGTACTCTGTTTTTTCCAAAGGGGATTACTACACATCTTTTTGCATTTAGCTTGAGACCATGGCTTTGACACCATGCATCAGTCTCATTTAGGCCCTTCTGGAGGATCTCCATGTCGGCCGGAGACTCTATTATAGCACGCAGTTTGCAGTCATCCGCAAACTTAGTCAGCCATAGCCCTTCCATGCTTGCCTGTACTTCTGAGAAGTATATTGCAAACAGGAGGGGCCCCAGGACAGAGCCCTAAGGCACACCACTCGTTACTCGTTACATAAGTAACTTGCTTTTCTGATAATGTCTCAGAACCTTTTCTGTATAATATGTACTCATCAGGATAGGGTTTGGATCATGATACTGTAAAAAATACAACAGAACAAGTACAAACTAGAAAAAGAAGTGCCACACCAAAGAGACTCACTTCAGGCTAAAAATGAATTTAATGTAATGAGCGCTTTCAGTTTTTACATAAAAATTTCCTCAGATTTATGTAAAAAACAAAAGCACTCATTACATTAAATTAATTGTTTTTATCACAATAACTGTCACATAGATGAAACTAAATAGCTGACAAACCTCTCACATGCGCCCTCGTAGTCTCACAACATATTAAAACATGGGAATCAAAGAGATTGCTTTAAATTGTTTTAGATCTAAGTTGTTACTTATGAGGAGTTTCAATAGCAAATAATAAAACAGATGTGTAGGAGGCAAGTCATATTCAGAAGAAAAATGTTCAAAACATTTAAAAATGGCAAATGCGTACAACTTATATGTCAGATAAATCCCTCTGTTTCTTCATAATTTCAGGAGAAAGAACTCCTTCAAGGTTGAGAACCCAGGCATGACATGAAAAGTAGAGATCATTTGGGCTAGATTCCCAGACTGATCAAAATATTTGAAGATACATTGTAAGGTCTGAAATAAGGTAGTCAAGTACTGAGGTGCCAGTCATGGAGAGATTCTTAGAACAACCCACAGGAAAGGCATATCCAAGCTAGCTTCTTTGACCATTTCTCAGCTTAAGGAAAACCAAATTGTATTTATATGGCTAGATGACATCAAACACACCCATGGAGGTACAGAACCATGATGATACAACTCTATAATACACTGAACTATTGCTGCCTTATAGGCTAGTAATAAACTCGGAATTCAGAGTCTTCTACATTAGTTGGAAGCAGGATGCAAGCTTTTAGAGCCTTGGGAAAGATATAAAGACAGAAAAAGCCAATATTCACCTATTCCATTTATGAAAAAGACTGTAAGAGAATCTGTTGGGATGTTCTTTAAAATATACATAACGTAGGGTAGGGTATAAAAGCATTTTAACAAGAAGTGGTGTTAGCTCAAAGGGTAAACTCCAACTTAGCCTTTGCTGTGTTAGGATCTGCTGCATGATTTGATAGTTTAAATCCCTAGTCTGAATGACAGTATGTGCTAGGTGAATCAAAACATTCCTGACATATGGAGTACTGAAAGTGAAATTCTATATGTTCTGCATAACAGGAAAATATAGTAGTTATCCGACATAAGGACAGATTTAAACAAATTTATTTTGTACCCCGTGAGTTATTGCCATTTATAGATTACATCCCAGAAGATTGGTTAGGAACTTCTCAGGATTCTTATCAAAACTTAGTAAGTCAACCATGAACAATGATGAACCACTCTAACTAAAGCCATGCTCAGCTTCTCAGTCAGATCCCTGAAATGTACTTCTGATGGCCATTGTCAAAGGCTTAGTTGTTAATATAAAAAGCAGAGCGGCCAGGGGCATACTTCTTAATCCCCTCTAGAGATGTTCAAGTGTTGTGACATATACAGGCCTAACCAAATAAATGCAGTGGAATATTGATATATATGCAGCACTGTATTTACAAAATAAGGGGACCACAAAAAAATTCTAATGCCCAAAATGAGTATGACCACCTAACATTACCAAATGCTTCTCTACATCTTATGATAAGAGATTCTAAGACCATTTGATTTCTAACCCCTTTTGAGCTAATTGCACTGCAAGAAGAATGTTATTGCAAGCTACCCTCCCTTTCATGAGCCCTGCCTTGTCAAGGTGAACTACACTGGGCAATACTGGGGTAAAATGTTCTGTCTAGAGAGGCATATAAATCTTACATTCTACATTCTGGAAAAAAATATCATTTGAGTGCTGGTAAGTGAAGGATCTTTCCCTGGCATTGAGACTGCAGTAAAAGGCATTGTTTCCAGGATGGTGGTACTAAGGTATCAATAATACTACCAAACATTCCCATCATAGCAAACCCAAACTGATTGGGTAAAAGAGTTTATCATCTTTTAATGGGACACCATCTCCCCAGTGCTTCACTTGGCTTGAATTGCCCATGGGAAAAAGTGGTTCCTCTTGATAAATGTACTCATTAAATGTTTGTCTACTATCTTCAAATGGAGGCAGTGGCAAAAGCACTTTCCAACCTAGTGATCAAAGATAAAGATGGCAACACATCCCCTGGGTCTGTACCTTGGTAATATCTCCTATATTTCTCTAAAGTCTTTTGAATTCTTGAAATGCTCATTTATACCATCTGTACATTTAAGGTACAGAAGTGTAAACTAACTAGCTTTCATTTGCCACTTCCTAGACAGCCTAAATTATATTGATGGGATTCTTCAGGCATAAACTATCTAATGCTATTTCAGTTGTTTATTGATAATATCTTTTTAACTTTCTACCAGAGACCAATGTTTTGTGGAGGTATGATATGATTAATTTGTTAAATTCCTCTTACAATGCATTTAACTGTGTGTTCCATGCCTTTTGTAGTCCACTTTCCCAGTACCTTAATTAAGCATGTATAAACCCTTCCCCATTTTTAGCTGACACCAACTCTGGGGTGATATCTGAAAAATGGGTAGTAAATTCAGATCTCCAAGTACAAAATGAAGGAAGCCTTCAAGATGTAGGCAATGGGTAAACCACACCTGAGAAATAGCAACTTAAAGCTTTGTGTTTTGAGTATGGACATCAATATATTGTAAGAGGAGAGAGATCAAATAGATCTGTGTCAACAAAGACCCTATCAGTTATTTTTGATGTACCAAAACTCAAAGAGCACTATGTGAAGTGTGGAGCACAGGGTGTTTGAGACACACCCAAGTCTATAATTGATAATTCTGCTGCCCATCTGGTTAAATATTTAGCTAAAGTGGATAGGCAAGGGTGGATTCTTAGCTGTGGGGTCCATACAGGAGGTAAAACAATTTAAAATCTCCTGTTAATATAAATGCACTTTTTATTCTGTCTTGCATGTGTTGAAAAGGGACCTAGCTGATTTAACCTCTGCAGCTGGATGAGAGCACACGTTAACAAAACAAGTGTTATGAATAAATGTAATACAAACTCCCTACCTTGCATACAAAGCATATCTGATATTTGTGTGGCTGACATCCCCTGTGTAATCAATATGACAACCACTCTCCTTTTACCTGAAGAATGAACAGAGGATACCACCGGTTTGTACTTCTACATAGCTAATTTAGAATGTATCCTATCAGATAGATGGGTTTCTTGTATGGCTGGGATATCTAGGTCTTTACTTCTAGCCCAGGTGTGTAACCTGGCTCACTTAATGAAGCAATTAATTACTTCCATAAACAATTATACTGAGTATTTTCATAATTGGTATAGTTATTTAAAAAGTTTTCTGCCCTCTACAAGCAGGCCAGGCCACACCACTCTACTAATGTCTGAACTACAAAAGTTGGCCCTTCTGTATTAATCCCTCAGTGGTAACTAAAAGAATTCAAGCTCTATAAATGTAGCAAAACAGTATAACGTTAAAGTACTATGCCTTCAAAATGTAAGAAACAGTATCAGCTACAATAATTATGTACACAAACACATATGGACATCCATGATAAAAGGATTAAAGGATAACCCACATTCCCCCTCTTGCTAGAAATAGCCAGCAAAAGATCATACTTACACAGGTACACAGTAAGGTAGGGTGTCTTTAAAATCCCAGATGCAAAACTAGTGCAGGAAAGAAAAGTCCTGTGAGTTATGGGGATCATACAGTCTAGTAGTGTTTCTTCGAAATATATGGCCATTATTTACAACCATCACATTTTTTCTTAATAGCAGTATATAAGAAGAAGAAAGAAATGCATGTGTGTGGGTGGGTGGGGGCGGGGGGATGAAAAATTCCAATTATAGATTTATAGAAAGTATATTCAGTTGTTCTACAGTTCTACTTGCATGAAATAACATGCAACACAGACATACATTTTGAATTAGATTATATAAGATAAGGAATATATAACCAAATTAAAGCATATCTGAAAATCTATTAATCTCATTAACTAGTTTGGTCCCAAATACAACTACACATCAATCTTACTGCTGTCTGGCAGAGTGCTAAGATGGAAAGACAGGAGTATTAACATAAATCCATTGTTTTCTTTTTTCACGCTTGAACTAAACCTAATTCTGGATCAGCAACTCCAGCAACTTTCTAAAGCGTTTTAGGGAGTAGTGACAGTAAACAGTCCATGTTGTCAGGGAACTCCATTGTGATCTTATCTTTCAAAAAAAAAAAGCTAGATACTGGAATACACGAGGGCTATCTCTAAGCATGATTCCAAAGCATGCAAAATATACCCCATTCATGAAGCTCCGTGCAAGAATAAGGCTATTCTTGCACAGAGTGGTTCATGTCCATTTAGGATACAGCACACCTTGCATATGCATGAAGGCATGCTATCTAAACTAAACGGACATGAACCAGGAATGAGCCCAGGGGGCATGTGTCAGCAGTGCCAGCACCTGAAACACACCCCCTTCACTCTTAAAGTGCTGTACGGCACTTTCTGACACAGATGAGTGTCAAACTATAGAATATTAGAGCCTGGCTCTAATATTATATAGTAAACGAGTGTCCACAGACACTGAAATGTAAATAGCTGACATTTCAGTGTCCGCAGACACTGAAAAAAAATAGATACCACAAACATCTAGAAGGAAACAGCCTTCGAGTGTACACCCTCAAATGTATGCACTCTTGCCCTACATGCATGGAAACAGTAGGGCTAGAGGAAAGGAATAATAAAAAAAAATCTAATATTTTTTTTTTCATTAAATAAATCCGAAGTTTAAGCACTGTGCAATGTGCTTGTATGGCATGCCCCTATGCTTAGCCTGGCTGAAATCCTGAAAATTATAGACAAGTGCTACTGTGATAGAAAATATCATCAAGCTGCTGTAGCATAGTTGTACTGCCATGGTATAGCATGTAGAACATGCTCAGTTCAAATCCCCCTCTGGCAAATTATTTAATAAACTTTTAAGGAATGTGAATGATAGATGTCAATCATATGGCTCACATATAGCACAGTAGGGATGGGAATATGTAAAATATAAATGTAAAAAATAATTTATAAATTTAATGAAAAAAAAATAGATTTAAGCAATGCTTTGCTAGTGTAAGCATTTGTTTACCTGCATTCATAGGATCATAGATTCATGGGTAGGTACTAGGCTATTGGCCCTAGGGCCTATATAAGCCTAGCCAAACGGTACCCTGGCTTTCGCCACCCAAAAAAATTATTTTCCTGTGCCCCTGTCGAGTAGAGCCACAGAAGTGATCCCCGGCCTGAATTTCCTATCTCCCATCCAATCATCGAGATTTTTTCTTGAAGAATGCTAATGAGGAGCTTTGTTTGATATAGATAGGTAGTTTGTTCCGGAATATGAGAAGTCTCTGGGACAGGAATCTATCCCTCCAACATGTTCTGTTTATTGTCGTGACAAGGTTTAGGTCCCTAGAGCATGTAGCTCAGAGGGATTGGGATTTCTTTAAGTGGAGCATGTTCAACAGCTCTGAGTTTGACATAGCTTTGTATGTTAGGCAGAGATCGCCTCTGAGCAAGTGATATGTGATGGAGTAAAGATGAAGTTTTTTGAGACTGTCTGCGTAGGGCATCTGTTTGAAGCCGGTAATCCTCTTTGTGAGGTATTTCTGCAATCTTTCCAGTTGTTGTAGATGTTTTGTGAGGTACATACCAAAAGGGACACTGTATTCTATAATGGGCCTAATGAGTGACGAGTAGAGGGGAACAATGACCTCTTTTTTCCTGGATGAGAAACCTTTTGTGATGAGGTGTGTCATGTAGAAGGATTTCCTGACTACTGTGGTGATGTGATTATCAAAGGAGAGACAACTGTCCACCTGTGTCCCAAGTCTCTTTTCACACTTTTAGTGTTAAGTAGACTACCACCTATGTGGTAGTTCATGTGTACAGAGATTTTACCAAAAGGGATGACAATGCACTTTTTGGCATTGAGCTTGAGGCCATTGCTTTGACAGTAGGCATCTCTCTCAGTGAGGCCGTTTTGTAGGGGTACGGGATGTTTTGACCCCAGACAGTTCGACCCTGGACGGTTCAACCCCGGACAGTTTGACCCCACTGAAATGGCAAAGCAAGAAAAAATAAGCCACAGATATTTTGACATAAAGACAAAAAATGTTATATACTGCTCATGCATCCACATAGTTACTGAGAAAATGTCAAAGATTTCCTAAAAAAAAACAAGAAAAAAGAAGTCATGAGGATATATAACTGCTCTGTGAAATACAACCACAACCATTCAATAAAACTTTGGAGATGTGACAAAAGAACGTCCTATAACTGTAAAATGAATAAAAATCGATTTCATTTAATTTTAAAGAAATTATTTATAGTAGATAATAGATTAGTTAACATATCAACATAATATAAAAAATATATATTTAATTGATAGAAAACATATGTTATAAAGTATGTTATAAAGTAACAGTAGTTATAATATGTTAAAACATAACACTAGTTATTATATGTTAAAGATTTAAATGTTATATTTATACTAACCAATGTAATAATTAAATAAAATAAAAATATTAATAAAAATATATTTACAATGAAAAATTAACAGTGTTATTACTGAATAATTGATTAATTAATAACTTAATGATAAAGTACTTTAAAGAATACATTTGGGGTCAAATAGTCCGTGATCAAACTGTCCACTAAAAAAAATCACATATACAATACATATAAATTTATACATGAAATTGTATAGAAATGCATTGGGGATGAACCATCCGGGGGCAAACAGTCCTGGATTGAACTGGCCAGGGTTGAATAGTCCTGCTTCCTTTGTAAGACATCCACATCATTAGGAGTTTTAATTATGGCTCCTAGTTTGCAGTCACCTGTGAACTTCATTAGCCAAGGACCTTCTGTGTTAGCCTGTACTTCAGAGAAGTAAATACCAAACAGGAGGGAACCAGGACTGAACCCTGTGGTACTCCACTTGTCACTGGTCTGAAGTCGGATTTGGAGTCTGCTACTTTCACAGTGTGGGTTCTGTCAGTGAGCCAGTTGGCAACACATCTTGTGACATAGGGATTTATACCTAGTTTAGTGAGGTTTATCTATAATTCCACATTAGGGGATGATGTTGAAAGCTTTGGCGAGATCTAGATAGGCTGTGTAAACCACCTTACCCTCATCTACAGCTTTGGTGACCACTTCAAAAAAGTCTATCACGTTTAGGAGACATGATCTGCCTTTTACAAACCTGAACTGGGTGGGGTCCAGAGTTTGGAGATTAGCAATGTCATTGTTTATAAGTTCCATGATGATACGTTCCAAAGCCTTGCAGACCAGGCTGGTCAGGCTAATGGGATGGTAGTTCCTGGGGTTCATAGTGGCTCCCCCTTTGTGGAGTGGGATGACCATTGCTGTGTGCCATTCAGTGGGCACAAAGCCTGAGGTAATACTATGATGGAGCATGGTGCTTAGGTGGGGTGCCAGTTCGTTCTGTAGTTCATGTAGAATGCAGCCAGGGATGTTGTCAGGTCCCATGGATGCTGTGTTCTTGACTTTGGAGAGTATGTTTTTCACCTGTGCAGTCGGGATTACAGGAACATTGCATTCTTCCGGTATAGAGATGGGCCCTTTAGGGGGTGAGAGGGGGGTAAAGTTAACACTGAACCTATCTGCCAGGATGTTGGGAATATCAGTTGGTTCTGTATATTTAGTGCCATTGTGCTGTAACCCAGAGCAGATCTGAGTGTTGCCACTGAGATTCTTGACATCACTATAGAATGCTTTGTGGTTGTCTTTAGAATCAGTAGCGATTTTGTTTTTATAACTAGCTTTAGAGGATTTTATGAGGAATCTCAGCTTCTTACTGAGGCTGACCTGGGAGTTCCTCCAATCATGGGATTTTACTCTTTTTTTGCAACAGTTTCTTTCTTCTAAGAAAGGCAACACAGTATCAAATGCTGAAACTAGTTTAATAATAAACAAACCAAAATAAAGTGAAATACAATAAAAAAGAAGTACTAAGCGCTTTCACCCGTACATATTCTGGGCATCATCAGAGTACTAAATGATTCATTTACTGTTGTCCATATTTATACAATTGTTAATTAATAAATTAGTAATTTGATGATATTAGTTACCTCACAACGCCTAACCAGCAACTTTTTAAAGTGAAATTTCCATAAAATACAGACATAGGAACTTGCTAAAATATATCAGTATAAACATATATAAATATAGTATAATACTAAAACACACTACATGTATATTACTATATTTTTAAATAAAATCCTAAGAAATATATAGTAAATAACTAAAAACATTGTATATTGAATATACACAGACTTATAGGTACATCCTATATAAAAATTTTTGATAAAAATTACATGAAAATACTATAGCGTAAAAACTTGTGTTATGCTAAATAAACAGATTAATTATTTTCTAGTCAAAATACATAACAAAAATCAACTGTTAGTTGTGAATAGTTACTAAAAAAATTTTATATATATAAAATGGTACAGTAGATGTTCAAGGTCCTAAAAACTAAATACTTGTATATGGTTAATAACCATTTAACTTAAATTGTTGTAGCCAAGATCAAATAAAGTATGATTTGTATTTTAATATACTAGCTATAGATATGTGTTCATTGATACCCGGTGTGATGCTGGCATTTAATCTCAGTTGCCATAGGCATTCTTTTGCCTCCAGTAAAGTTTTGTCATCACCTCTTTTGTTAGTATTAAGTGTAACTCTATCTATCACGAAAAATAAAAATCTCTTAAAGGTTTGATATTTTTGACTATGTGTGTATAGGGAACTTGTAGTTTTTTCCTTTTTTATATCTCTAATATGTTCAACTATACGTTCCCTCAACTTTCTAATAGATTTTCCTACATAGTATGCTGAACAAGATGAACAAGTAGCCAAATACACAACCATTTTAGTGTTACAGTTGCAGTATCCAGGACATCTGATTGTTTTCCCATAGTTATGTGTAGCAACATAAGGTCCATCATTAATGTATTTACAAGTCCTACATGTGCCACATTTGCTCATCCTTGACATTTTATACACATCCTTATTAGTACTTGTCTCAGAAAGCTCTTTCAGGTTCATGCCTTTGCTATAAGTAACCTTAGGTAACTACCTATGATGTCTGTTAATTCAGCCTTGTTCATAAAAACACTGGTCCAGGTCTCTCGCAAAATGCTGACTATATTAAAAGATGTTTCATTGTAAGGTAATATAAAAGTGTCCTTTCTAGTCTTATTATTACTTTTAACTGTAACATTGTCAAATCCAAATTTAATTATAGGTTTTTATAGATGGTTTGTTTTAGTATAAATCTAATTTCTAATGTTACTTAGAAGTTCGTGGGGATATCCCCTGTCTGAAAACATATTAGAAAGTTTCTCAATCTCCAAGTGAAATAATATATCATCATTTATAATTCGTGAGAGTCTAACCATCTGTCCTTTAACCAAATTATTTTTTTGGTAATAAGGATGGCAACCGTCGAAATGCAGAAAGGAATTAGAATAAGTTTTCTTTCTAAATATGTTTGATTCTATCACACCATCACTAGTGTAGAATAATATGTCCAGATATTCACAATTATTCTCGAAAGTTTTACTGGTAAAATTTAGAAAAGTTGATGTTGTTGTTAGAAAATTTTCAAATTCTAGTCATTCTTGTCTATTACCTTTCCAGAAAATGAGAATATCATCCAGATATCTCAGATATAAAGCAATGTTTGGCCAATAACTAGATGTAAAAATATGCTGTGTTTCCCAAAGGGCTCACACTAAATTGGCATAGACAGGAGCACATCTAGCTCCCATGGCCACCCCTGTGCTTTGTCTAAAATATTCACAATTAATGTAAATGTAATTGTTTTCAAGTACTATTTCCATCAATTCCACCATAAGTTTGCATTTTCCAGTGTGCATACCACTAAATTTCAATAAACTGGCCTCAGACATTTCTAAACCTAGTTTGTGTGGTATCACAGTGAACAAATTAACAATATCAATGGTGACCATAATCATGTCAGGACTGATGTCAACTAAATGTTCTCTTACTTTGTCTAGGCAATGCCATGAGTCCTTCAATATATGTGGTAGGTGATTTAACGTCTCTTTGCATTGAACATCTATAAATGAGGCTATTGCCTCAGTTTTGGACCCCTTGGCAGATACTATAGGCCTAAACGGTGGATTGTTGGTATCCTTATGTATCTTAGGAATACCAAAGATGGATGGAGTAATAGGAAACTCGACTTAAATAATCATGTTCTTCTTTACTAATAACTCCATCCATCAAAAATTTGTATAATTGCCAATCCACTTTAGCATATGTCCTATACATCTCGTGTTTAGACACTTTTTAATAGATGTTATTGTCGCTCAACATAATAGTCATTTTTTTCAAATAATCAGTTTTAGACATAATAACAATTCCACTTCCCTTGTCAGGTTTCATAACCCTATATTTGTCAGTCGTGGTCAGTTCCCTAAGACAAAATTTTTCAGCTGGGGTAAGATTCTCAGATGAAGTTTTTTCTTTCTTCAATACTCTTCTTATCTGAGTCTCACATAACTTTTCAAATAAATAAATCATAGGATTCTGTGGAGGTATAAATGTACTACTCCTTTTTAGTCTAAAGTTACTTGTGTCTGTTTGGATACCTTTGTTATTAGCAAAGAACATATTTAAATTCAACAATCTTGTATATAATTTTAAATTAATTAAAATCCTTCCTATGTCATTTTTAAAAGATGGGACATAAGTAAAACCTTTCTTAAAAAGAGTAACGTAACTGGGACTGAAATTGGTGTCAGCAAAATTGTACAAATTAAAGCCTCCATCCACAATAATAGAACAATAGCCTCCATTGAGGTCTGTGTTTGTCTCATGTTCAAACCCTGTGTCGTTTAATATCACTTCTGAACAATCATCATGGCTAAAAAACATGAATTTAGTTTCTTTAATGCCATCAGTACTGAGATCTGTATAGCAATGTGACACATTGTCAAATTTAAATTGTATTGTGTTGTGATGGCTTGTATTTACCTGTGCCATGAGTTCATCCTGCATGTTGATGTGTTATAATACTGATTCTGTTGATATTGCTGACCGCGATATCGGTCGTGTATCCATTCCGACCTTCTCAGTGTTGGCTCCTCTAAAAAAACCCCTTCCCTTACCTTACAATGAAACATCTTTTAATATAGTCAACATTTTGCGAGAGACCTGGACCAGTGTTTTTATGAACAAGGCTGAATTAACAGACATCATAGGTAGTTACCCTAAGGTTACTTATAGCAGAGGTATGAACCTGAAAGAGCTTTTTGAGACAAGTACTAATAAGGATGTGTATAAAATGTCAAGGATGAGCAAATGTGGCACATGTAGGACTTGTAAATACATTAAAGGAGTGACCTCAGCACAAGAGCTTGTAGTAATTGGTCATTTTGGACAATTTCCAGCTCTTTTGATGTTCCCTGTTTAAAATCTGCCCCTGAGCATTTGTTTTCTGGCTATACTACTCAGAAACAGCTCCTCGTGGTCCTGCAGAGTGGTGCTAGCAGCAGAGAACTGAGAAAAGCAACTACTTTCCTGATCTAAGTATTTTTTTGCTGTTTTTACCTGAGAGACCTTCCTTTTCTTACTTTGAACAAGTTTAAACTGCTTTATTACCTGTTTTTTGCATTGTACATTATCTGCACTTAAAGTTACATTTGGTCGAAAGTTTGTTGTTAAATTTAACTGTTGATGCTACCCACTAAAGTGAGCTAGCCTGTGTAAGTGATTTATTACTGTTTTTCCTGCATTTCTGTGTACTTTTTAACCTAAAAAACAAAAAAACCCAAACCCCCCCCAAAAAAATCATTGTTTTCCCGCCTTTCTTGACTAGTTTAGACCAGTATACAGGCTTTGCTGTATTCTGGACTGTGGTGTAGTTCCTGTGTTGTCCATTGCCTTACTTGGATATAAGGAAGTTTCTTTGCTCACCAGTGGAAGTGGGGAGCCTTGAGCAGCCTATCTGTCCCTGAAGGAGTGACCTCTGCACAAGAGCTTGTAGTAATTGGTCGTTTTGGACAATTTCCAGCTCTTTTGATGTTCCCTGTTTAAAATCTGCCCCTGAGCGTTTTTTTTTTTTCTGGCTATACTACTCAGAAACAGCTCCTCGTGGTCCTGCAGAGTGGTGCTAGCAGCAGAGAACTGAGAAAAACGACTACTTTCCTGATCTAAGTATTTTTTTGCTGTTTTTACCTGAGAGACCTTCCTTTTCTTACTTTGAACAAGTTTAAACTGCTTTATTATCTGTTTTTTGCATTGTACATTATCTGCACTTAAAGTTACATTTGATTGAAAGTTTGTTGTTAAATTTAACTGTTGAGGCTACCCACTAAAGTGAGCTAGCCTGTGCAAGTGATTTATTACTGTTTTTCCTGCATTTCTGTGTACTTTTTAACCTAAAAAACAAAACAAAACCCCCCCCAAAAAAAAATCCTTGTTTTCCCGCCTTTCTTGACTAGTTTAGACCAGTATACAGGCTTTGCTGTATTCTGGACTGTGGTGTAGTTCCTGTGTTGTCCATTGCCTTACTTGGATATAAGGAAGTTTCTTTGCTCACCAGTGGAAGTGGGGAGCCTTGAGCAGCGTATCTGTCCCTGAAGGAGTGACCTCTGCACAAGAGCTTGTAGTAATTGGTAATTTTGGACCATTTCCAGCTCTTTTGAAGTTCCCTGTTTAAAATCCACATTTGCGCAGCTTTGTGCGATTGTGCGCATAGCGCAGTGCCAGTTAAACAGGCTTAAACTATTCCTGGCTCCGCCAAGTCTGCACTTCAATTTTTCCCTTAAGAAAGCTCTACTTTCAACAAAATCAGTCTATTCGCTTTATCATAAGCCTAGCACTTGCTCCTAAAACCTTTCTTTTAAGTGAAGCACCCTTAAACTAACGTAAGCACTACATCCACCTACAACCCATGCTAATACCCACCTCCCTTCAAAGTCCTCTCTCTGACCCAGTTACACATCATCCCCTTATACTATTCTGGCATGTCGAATGGTATATCACTGACATCCTCTCCAGTTCAGCTGGTTAATCTGGGAATTCTGAGACAATGTTACAATTGTCTCATGTACACAGACAACCCTCTCCTCCTCCCAACAAACACAAACACATGTGAGAGATGCAACTATATAGCCAAACTGGAGGCTGAACTCTCTCAACACAGGACTAGCAAGACCAGACAGGAGGAGAAGGTAACCACACACACAACAAACCCAGTCTCACATAAACCAACCACAACTGCAAACCAAACACATAGTAATACAAAGACATACTCGGAGGCTCTAATAAAAAACTTACCAAAACAACAGAGGCTCCCAAAGCAGACATCCAAGAAAACACCACCTCAAAACTCTGCACAAGCAACACATAGTACACAAAGTCAGTGTGCCAAACAATCACAGCCCTTAAGGCAAAACACCATGCCTGATACACTAGTAATAGGTGACTCTATAGTCAGACACACTGACGTCCCGCTTACCAGGCTGAACAAAGAGAGGGTAACGGTGAGCTGCCTGTCGGGAGCTAGGATCTGCCACATAACACAAGCACTCAGGTCACTCCAAAGCAAGTACAAATATGACTCCGTCATTGTCCATGCCGGCGTGAATGACCTGAGACGTACCTTCTTGGACTACAGGAAAAGAGACATAGAGGAGCTCTCTGATTATGTAGCCCAGGCCGGTATGACCCTGACCCTGAGCAGCATCTTGCCCTCACCAAGAATGATGCCACAATACAAAGACAAGATGATCAGCTTTAATATTTGGCTCAATTACTGGTGTCATTCTAGGGGGATCTAATGTCTGTCTGCTTGGGATGACATGCTGGACAAGCCACGCTGCTTCACAAGGGACGGCTTGCACCTGTCACCACTGGGCTTCCGGATATTGGCTAAGGCTCTTGCCACCCCCATAGTGCCTTTTTTAAGCAAGGCTCAAAAGACAAACCCACCACCTTAGAAAACAATAAAGGAAAAAAACTAAGGGTAATGCTGCTCAACGCCAGAAGTCTAAATCTCAAGATGCAGGCTATCGAAGCACTCCATAGTATGGAGAGCATCGATGTCTGTGCAGTAACTGAAACCTGGTTCAAGGCTCCTGAGAGCACCCCAGCCCTACCAGGTTATACCTCCTATCATGCATTTCGGCCCCAAAACCTGGGCCGAAGCACAAAAGGAGGGGGAGTGTCCATATTCATTAAAGACACCCACACCTCCAGGTTAGTGGCAATGCACGAAGCATCGGAGACCATCCATGTGCAACTAACCATAGGCAAAACTGCTATACAACTTGTAGCATGCTACAGATCACCCTTGCAATCTCAGGAACTCCATTCAGCCTTCCTAAAGACACTGGAGGATATGAATGTCTCACCAAATACCATCATATTGGGAGACTTCAACTACCCAAACATAGACTGGGTGCATTACTCAAGCCCCAACACCCTAGCCCAAAGGTTCCTGGAATTCATCAACTCAAATGCGATGGAACAACTAGTCACCTCCCCCACAAGGGGAAATAATATACTTGCCCTGATCATCACAAACATGGGACAAAATGCTCAACACCAGAAGTATACCCCTCACTAGTGAAATCAGACCATAAACTAATAACCCTAGATATTCATATCCCACCTCCACCCCCAGCACAAAAGACCACAGTGAGAAACTTCTCAAAAGCCGATTTTACACTCCTTAGGACTGAAATGGTATCCTTCACGCCCCCTGGGCCAGTGGAAACCACATCCCACACTGCTGTTCATCACAAATGCTTTCTACGGGCATCACCAAGAATGCATGGATCATGCAATCCCAAATAAAACCAAGACCCTTTCCACCAAAGGCAGGCATTCTATCTGGTGGACCCCAGCCATAAACAAACTTTATAACAAGAGAAGGAAGCTACTGCAAGACAGAGCAAAATCCCATAAAGGGAAGGCATCCCTGATCAGCACTAGCAAAAAACTACGTTCGCTAATAAAATCATCAAAGGCCAACTTCGAGAGAAAAATCACTAAGGACACTAAAGATAATCACAAGGCCTTCTTCAGTTATGTTAGAAACCTGGGCAGAAACCCTCAGATATGCGCAGAGTTAGTTCATAACAGCAAAAAATACACTGAACCCACAGATATTGCCAACATACTGGCAGACAGGTTCAGTGCAAATTTCTCCCTCTCCCCCAAAAGACAAAATAAATATCTCAGCTGAATGCAAACTCCCTGAAATCTCAGATGTCCAGGTGAGAGCTGCCCTCAGCAAAGCTAAAAATACAGCATCCATGGGACCTGACGGTGTCCCGGGTTGCATACTATGTGAACTCCTAGAGGAGCTAAATCCACACATAAGAACGCTGTTTAATCTTAGCCTTGCTACAGGATACATCCCTGAACATTGGCGTACAGCTACAGTGGTCCCACTCCACAAAGGTGGCACCTCTACAGACCCTGGAAACTACCGCCCCATAAGCTTGACCAGCCTGGTCTGCAAAGCTATGGAAAGGATCATTATGGAACTCATAAACAAAGACATCGGGGACCTACTGACAATTGACCCTACCCAGTTCGGCTTTGTAAAAGGCAGATCCTGTCTTTTAAACCTGGTGGACTTTTTTGAAACAGTCACTAGAGCCATCGATGAAGGCAAAGCAGTTCATACAGCCTACCTGGATCTGGCAAAAGTCTTCAACACAATACCCCACTCAGGCATCATTGACAAGCTCAACAGCTTAAATGTAAACCCGTTTGTCACAAGATGGGTTGCAAACTGGCTAAAGGACAGAACCCACAAAGTCAGAATAGCTGGAGCTATGTCAGACTCTAAGCCAGTCATGAGTGGAGTCCCACAGGGCTCTGTCTTGGGACCCCTCTTGTTTGGCATTTATTTCTCAGATGTGCAGGCAAACATAGGGGGGTTGTGGCTGACAAAGTTCACAGATAACTGCAAACTAGGCGCCATAGTCGACACACCAGCTGACACATGCATCCTCCAGAAGGGCCTCACAGAAACAGATGACTGGTGCCAGAGTCATGGCCTTAAACTAAATGCCAAAAAATGTATAGTCATCCCCTTTGGAAAAAACAAAGTACTCACAAATTACCACATAGGTGGTAATCCATTAAGTACGGAAAAAGTAATCAGAGACCTGGGGACCCAAGTTGACAGTGACCTCTCATTTGACACCCACGTCACCAAAGTGGTTAGAAAGACCTTCTAACTTGCCCACCTTACCATGAAGGGATTCACATCCAGATAAAAGGATGTCATTGTACCCTTATATTCCTCCCTTATCAGGCCTATGATTGAGTACAATGCCCCATTTGGTATGTACCTCACCTGGCACCTGCAGCAGCTGGAGAGACCCCAAAAGTACCTTACCAAGAGGATCAAGGGTCTCCAGCATATGTCATATGCTGCCAGACTGAAAAAGCTCCAGCTCTATTCAGTAGCATACCACCTGCTCAGAGGTGATCTGTGCCTTACGTACAAGGCCATGTCCAATTCAGAATTAATGGACATGCTCCACCTCAAAAAATCCAAATCCATCAGAGCCATGAGAGCTAAAGATCTAAACCTCAGCACAAATATGAATAGGACATGCTGGATGGACAGATTCATAACCCAGAGGCTTCCTGCACTCTGGAACAGGATACCTGTCCATGTTAGGCAGAACCCCTCACTGACTCTCTTCAAGAGAAATCTGGACAAATGGATGGGTGATCGTAGGTTTACGCCGGGGGTCATCTCTGTGTCATTGCTAGATAGAGGCACAGTAAACTAAATTTAATTTAAATTGTACACTTTTGTATCATTACATGGGGTGGCGAAAGCCACATACACTTTGGCTAGGCTTATAAATGCCCTAGGGCAGATAGCCTAGTACTATACTATGAAACTAATGATGGACTTTATGTTGCTACACATAACTATGGGAAAACAATCAGATGTCCTGGATACTGCAACTGTAACACTAAAATGGTTGTGTATTTGACTACTTGTTCATCTTGTTCAGCATACTATGTAGGAAAAACTATTAGAAAGTTGAGGGAACGTATAGTTGAACATATTAGAGATATAAAAAAGGAAAAAACTATGAGTTCCCTATACACACATAGTCAAAAATGTCAAAACTTTAAGAGATTTTTATTTTTTGTGATAGAGTTACACTTAATACTAACAAAGGAGGTGATGACAAGACTTTACTGGAGGCAAAAGAATGCCTATGGCAACTGAGATTAAATGTCAGCATCACATCGGGTATCAATGAACACATATCTATAGCTAGTATATTAAAATACAAATCATACTTTATTTGATCTTGGCTACAACAATTTAAGTTAAATGGTTATTAACCATATACAAGTATTTAGTTTTTAGGACCTTGAACATCTACTGTACCATTTTATATATATATATAAAAAATTAGTAACTATTAACAACTAACAGTTGATTTTTGTTATGTATTTTGACTAGAAAATAATTAATCTGTTTGTTTAGCATAACACAAGTTTTTACGCTATAGTATTTTCATGTAATTTTTATCAAAAATTTTTATATAGGATGTACCTATAAGTCTGTGTATATTCAATATACAATGTTTTTAGTTATTTACTATATATTTCTTAGGATTTTATTTAAAAATATAGTAATATACATGTAGTGTGTTTTAGTATTATACTATATTTATATATGTTTATACTGATATATTTTAGCAAGTTCCTATGTCTGTATTTTATGGAAATTTCACTTTAAAAAGTTGCTGGTTAGGCGTTGTGCTGTAACCAATATCATCAAATTACTAATTTATTAATTAACAATTGTATAAATATGGACATCGGTAAATGAATCATTTAGTACTCTGATGATGCCCAGAATATGTAAGGGTGAAAGCGCTTAGTACTTATTTTTTACTGTATTTCACTTTATTTTGTTTTGTTTATTATTAAACTAGTTTCAGCGTTTGATACTGTGTTGCCTTTCTTAGTTTTCCTGGTTCTCTATTGTGGAGTTTCTTTCTTCTGTTGTAGAGTTTGTTTATGGCAGAGGACCACCAGACTGGCTTCCTTTTTCTGGAGGATAGCATATTGGTTCTGTTATGGATTGCACGATCCATGTACTCGTGTAAGTGCTTATAAAGTGCATTTGTATAGGATACCTCTACTGTCTGTCTGCATGGGTGTCGTGAAGTTTGCCACTTCTGTCTTATGAAGCATGAAGTTGGCTTTGGAGAATTTTTTTTACAGTGGTTTCCCTAATGGGGGAGTCGGGGTGGGATGTGGATGTCTAGAGTGGTTAGCTTGTGGTCGAATCTGACCAATGAGGAACTGACCTCTGGTGTGGAACACTGGTTGCTCATGTTGGTAATGACCAGGTCAAGGATATTGCTGCCCCTGTTGGGGGTGGGGATAAGTTGATCCAAGGCATTAGAATTTATGAATTCCAGAAAACATTGAACAAAAGTGTTGGTACATGAGTAGTTTTCCCAGTTAATTGTGGGGTAGTTGAAATCACCCATTATTAGGGTGTTAGGTTGTACCCTAATATTTTCCAATGCATCAAGAAATGAGGAGTGGGAATCCTGGGGCATAGTGGGAGATCTGTAGCAAGCTACAATTTGGATTGTGGTCCTGCCCAGAGTTAGTTGCACTTGGATAATCTCAGATGCATTATGCTGAGCAACTTGCTTGGAGGTGTGGATAACCTTAATGAATATGGACACGCTTCCACCTTTTGAGTTTCGGTCCAGGTTAGGTGGCCAAAAGGTGTGGTATGAATTATAGCCTGATAATGCAGGGGTGCTCTCTGGAGCCTTGAACAGGTCTCTGTCACTTCACTGATGTCGACGTTCTCCATTTTAAGGAGTGCCTCGATTGAGTGAATTTTGAGGCTTAGACTTCTAGCACTGAATAGCATTCCCCTCAGATTTTGCTTGCTTGTACCTGTTACAGCGATGAATTTGTCATTTGAACCTTGCCTAAAAAGGCACTATAGGGGTGGCAAGAGCCTTAGCCAGTATCTGGAATCCCAAGGGTGACAGGTGCAGGCCATCTCTGGCAAAGCATCGTGGTCTGTCAATCATGTCATCCCAGGCAGACAGATACTGGATCCCCTTAGAATGACACCAGAAGCTTAGCCAATTGTTGAAGTCAATCATTTTGTCTTTGTACTGTGGTATCATTCTGGGTGATGGCAGGATGCTACTCAGGGCTAGGGTCATACCTGCCTGGGCTACAAGATCAGAAAGCTCCTCTATGTCTCTTTTCATGTAGTCCAGGGAGGAACATCTCAGGTCATTCACACCAACATGGACAATGACAAAGTCATATTTGTACTTGTTGTGGAGTGATCTGAGTGTGCAGATTATGTGGTGGATTCTGGCACCTGACAGGCAGCTGACAGTAATTTTCTCCTTGTTTAGCCTGGTGAGTGGAACATCAGTGTGCCTGACTATAGTGTCTAGAGTGTTGGGTACGTTGTTATGCCTTATCAGCTGTAGTTGAGTGGCACACTGAGTTTGTGGGCTATCTGTCATTTGGGTTGTGTTGGGGGGGTGGAGGTTGCTTGTGTTTCTGCTTAGGAGGTCCCTGTTGCTTGGGCATATTTTTATTGAGAGCTTCCGTGAATGTAGGCATGTGCTTTGTGTTTCTATGTGTGTGTTTTGGTAGTGTGGGTTTTAAGGGACTATCTAATGAGTGTGGTGTGGTGCAATTGTTTACCTTCTCCTCTTGACTGTCTAGTCCATTCTTGGGTGAAAAGAGCTTTGCTTCCAGTTGAGTGCTGTAGTAATTTGCAGCTTATTTAGTGCTTAAAATGAGTTCTGAACAAGTGCTGAGCTCAAAGAAACAGATTTGATTGTTAAAACTAAAACTGGCTAGTTCTAAGGGAAAATTCGAAGAACAGATTTTATGGCACCGGGAATAGTTTAACCTTAGCTAAGCGGCGATGCATCAAGTGTTTTTTTTTTTTAGATAAGCTACCTAGTGCTTACCACTCCCACTGATATGCTAGAAGGCTTCCCTCAAACACAGAAAGGCTTGGGGTCTCAGAAACTTATAAACAGTCCTGAATATAGCAAATCTGCATTTGGACTAGACTACTTACAGGAAAGGCAGGAAACAAACTTAGAAAAAAATGTTTTTTTTTGTAAAGTGGAAAGGGAGAAAGGAGGAGCAGAAGTTAATTCAAGGTTAAGAAACTATGTCAGTTAGCATTCTCAAATGTTCTCCCTGTAGTAGGTAAAACTGAGGGAATGATATGACTGGGGGGAGTGTCCCAGATCAAATTTACAGTAGGGATGGGCAGCTACAAAGCCACCAAGTATAAGAACACAATACCAATAGGGAGGAAAGGAGGGAAACAAAAATCAGAACAAACAGACCCAAACAGATGCTTAACAATTGTAGACAATTTCCAGTTAATACCTCACACACAGTGAAACTAGCTAGAAAAGAATGCAGCAGACAATAAAAGTGCTATAAATAACTTGTAAAAATAAGCAAAAAAATGATACTTAATGTTATATATCACAGATCAGTTTGCTCAGTGCCCTTCCTCCAATTAGCTCAGTGTGAAATGGCAGAAACACTCACAAGTTAACTTCTTAAGTAACAAAGTTGAAACCTGAAACAACTTAAAAAAAAGCATGAAAGACCCAATTAGGTGCTTACTCCAAGCCATAGTCTAGGTAACCCCAATCAGCCAATGACCATAAACACTTCACTCTCACTGAAATGCTATACTGGTTTTGGCTAAACTAAGATGGCCTGGAACATGTGCTCAGACACAGAGCCTCTACCATCAAACAACTAGGCCCAAAACAGAATCCTGAATATGGACAATGCTACAACTAACCACACTACTTAGGTAGAAAAAACTGCAGAAATGTTTAAACAGATAAAGGAGCAAGGAGACTCTAGAGAATGCTGTTAACTGCAAACAGTTAAGCTATATGATACACTCCTTGGCAGGAAATCAGAACAAACAAACCCAAACAGATGCTTAACAATTGTAGACAATTTCCAGTTAATACCTCATACACAGTGAAACTAGCTAGAAAAGTATGCAGAAGACAATACAAGTGCTATAAATAACTCATAAAAATAAGCAAAAAAAAATGATACTTAATGTTATATATCACAGATCAGTTTGCTCAGTGCCCTTCCTCCAATTAGTTCAGTGTGAAATGGCAGAAACACTCACAAGTTAACTTCTTAAGTAACAAAGTTGAAACCTGAAACAACTTTAAAAAATAAGCTCAAAAGAACCAATGAGGTGCTTACTCCAATCCGTAGTCCAAGTAACACCAATCAGCCAATGACCATAAACACGTCACTAAAAAATATGGAACGCTTCATGAATTTGCATGTCATCCTTGCACAGGGGCCATGCTAATTTTCTCTGTATCGTTCCAATTTTAGTATATGTTCTGGAGCTCTGTTTAGCTGGTGTAAGCATTGCTATGCGGATTTGCGTGGGGCTAAACATAGTGCAGCATATTAAAACCAGCCAATCAAGAAAAAGTGCAGGAAAACTGCCCTATTTAAACTGCACAGGCAGGAATGCAGCCATAACCATTTGGGATTGCACACAGCAGGACCAAAATGGCTGGCATTGGAGAAGGTGTGCACTTCTGAGTGCAACGTTGGGGCATCCAGGAGTCCAGGGTCATGGTTGGGCTCCTAGTTAAAAACCATGATGGCAGGCTGCTACAGGGCCAGTAGCAAGGCTCACAGTACAAAGCAGAGGCCTGGGACCAGCTTGCACTTGATCTCACCAGTGCCACTGGTATACTCCAGACTGGTGAGCATTTATGTCACCACCATAATGACCTGAAGTGGAGGAGGGGTGCACTCTTGGACCAGCGGATCCAAGAATCCAGCGCGCAGGTGTTCCATCTGTCTGTAAATACGCAGTCTTATGTATCTCTAAGTATGGAAAAAGTTCAACTTGTGACTGCGCTGGTGTGATTAATGTGTGATGCCTCCCCATCCAGCTGCTGTGGAGAGGTCCCAGAATGTGCAGGCTCATGCCCAGCAACTGTCCCGGCTGCATTGGCAGTATGGTGAGTACAGAATACCCCCTACTATTAGCAGTAAGAAATCAAAATTATTGTAATGGTAGTACTGCCTATATATATAATTGTGCTGTAAAAGTCCGGAATAAATGTCTGTGTCAGGCTGCCAGTTTGTCACAATGCAGTATTCCCAGCTGCTGTGTAATATAGATATCAGTAGCAAACAAGGTACAATATGCAGGAGAGGAATATTAGAATATGTATCAGTGTATCTGAGTGAACCTGCCAAGAAAGTGCCATGTCAGGGCTACTGTAACAGTTAGAAGTGAAAAGCATTCACCTGTGCAGATCATGCAGGAATAGTAATTGTGGAGTTCTGAGTCATACACAGATATGTATGTCAAAACTAATAAAGGTGATCCCAAACACTGGTGTGTATCATCTCACTTGTACCTGATAAATAGAAATGCATATGTCCTGCAGAATGCATTAATTGAGGTGAACAGATTTAGCACTGCTTGTCTGCATACTTTAGAATGGGCATGTCAAATAACTGGAAAAAAGCAACTGTACATATTCCCATCAGAATGTGTTTTACTTGTTTGTCTGCCAGCATTATCCTGTGTTAACCTTTCAATTTCAGCCATATGTAGCTGTGAATGTACTGCGAAATGTATAAGGCTAACAGGTGCAGACCTAAAACCTACACTGTGTACTCAGGAATCTAAATTGTAGTATGTAGTTGTAAAACAGTCAAATGTGCAATCCAGCTAATGTGCACGTTTCACAAACAGTGATGCCAATGTCTGTTGTGTATGCATAATTTTTACTGAAAATGGGAAACAAATAATGCAGCATGTCATAATAAAAGTACTGTGCACAAAACTATGTACTAGATAGAAATGTCACAAGCAACACACAGCTCCCCAGTAGCTCAGTCTGATAAGGACTAGGCCTGTAGTTCAATTCTGCACACACAGCACTGTTCAAATCCAGGGACTGCCACTAACATCTCAGTCTGGTTCTACAGTTGTAAACTGCAATCTGAATAGAAAAAATAATGTACTGCAACACATGCATTTTCCATATAGGGCATACAGGTAATGAATTCTGAATAGAAATACTAGTATGATGTGTATAACTATGAAAGGTGTACAATTGCTGTGTTGATCAGCCTCAGTCCTACAAATAAATGCAAGCTACACATCCACACTCTGCAGTCTGGCCGAAACAAGCCCCTCAAGTGTCACACTGTCACAGATAGTTTCCCCAATTGACAAGAAACGTGCACACAGAGAATGTCACAGTAGATGTATGTGAAAGACACAATACACACTCCAGGGTCCGCAACTAATATGTGAATCTGAAATATGTGTAGAAACAGCAATGTAATCTGCACACAGTTCATCTGCACAGGCCCACAGGTAAAGAAACTGGTATAGAAACAGGTCTGATGTGTATAACTAAAATAAGGGAACAATTGCTCTTTTGATTATCTATAGCTGTTGGTGTGCTGTAGCAGCCCCATGGCCCAGGTAGAGTGTAAGTGTGATCAGAATGTAGAGTAGTGAATAGTAGTGTACTGACAAATATACTTGATAGCAGTTGTCAGCTGAATCTGTTCCCTTCCACCACCACTCAATTGATCCAACCATCACACTGAAACCAACAAGGGTATGTTCCTAAATAAACATCTACTGTTGGGACCATTGTTCCATTTGGTTTATCATTGTTTAAACTGTGTGCATACTAATATTCCCTGTTGAATAATCATCTTATTGCCTGCCTGCCTGACATAACACTAACTGGCATGCTGCTGCAAACCTGAATGCCATTCCATATATTCATGTGTTCTGTTTGCTATGGCACTGTTATAATTGCACTGCTTTGGGTAAATGGGAAAATCCATGCATGCTATTTTGACTAATGTTGTAATTTGTTGTGCATGACTAACCAATATTCATTGTTAATTTCCACATCATAGCCCATATGGGGATGCAGATCCCAGCTGATCTGCCTCTCCCACCCCAACTGGCCAAGGCACCAGGTCCCAGCATGTCTGGGACCCAACCCAGACCTCCCTCATCTGCTGGTCCTGCACCATCCTCGGGTGGTACCACTGCAGGGGATGGGGTTTGCCACTCCCTGCAAGTGGGTGCATTGAAGATGTTGTCACCCGGGAAGAGGTCTGTGGCATAGTGCGCAGTGTCCTCCAGATGGAGCTGGATGAATACCTGCACCAGGTGGAGGGCAGGCTGTCGCAGCTAGAGGGACAGGTGGCCCCTCCAGCCCAGCCCCTAGAACAGCCACCTTTGGAGCTGTGAAGGAGTAGTGGCGACTGCCATTGGGTGGGGACATCAGTGCCACTACTACCATCTTGGGGGGCTCATGACCCTCAGATTCCCAACCACCCTCCCTGTCAAGGTGTTTACCTCTCCATGTGTCATACACCACCCTTGTCTGCTCCTTGTCTGTCTTGTCTGTCTGCAAATGCAACCTCTCCTACCAAGCTTCCTTCACCACACTTACTAATAATCCTTCCTTAACATCCCACTCTCACCTTAAAAAAAAGGACATCTGTCCAACAAAAAAGCACGTCCCATGTATAGCTCTGTATTTCACCTAGAGACATGTACCCAGCACACAATCTAACCCTACCAATCATCCATATTGCATGATGCCCACACACCTCACTGTAGGGTGTGTGGCTCCAAATTCTAAATTGCCCACATTGAAAGCAGCTGTTGCTGCCAAAGAAATGCAGAGCTATGGTCCTTTCCTCCACCTGTCCTGCACATCCTTACTTGTTTCTCCTCTTGTTTGTCCCTCTGCTTGCTCCAATTTCACCACTTTCCTATCTCCCTTTTTTTCTTTTCTTTATTTGAAATTAGCGTGGGTTTAAGCGGCCGTAAGTGAACTTAAGTGAAGCTAAGCTAACTTAAGCATTGATTAGTTCTGCACAAACCCGCTTACAGCTGCTTTAATCACTCTGTCTCCAACAGACCTGTTCTGCCCAACAATCAGCCCTTGCAAGTATCAAACCCAGGACCCTGCAAGATTTAACACTAAGCCATATCAGATGCAAATAAATTAGATTTTTTTCTCAAACATATCATCCAGCGCAGTCATTCAACAGTAGGGGAAATGTATTTATATATGTAGATGTCTGTATGTGTGTGTGTGTGTGTGTGTGTATATATATATATATATATATATATATATATATATATATATATATATATATATATATATATATATATATATATATATATATATACGTGTGTATATATATATATATATATATATATATATATATATAGATAAATAGATAGATAAAAGAACACAACAAATAAATATATGACCAAAGGCACCATTAATGGGGATGAGGGGGTGCAAATTAAGTACCTCTTGCAATTATTGATATCATCCCCTCCTTCACAGCTGAACAGATCTGCCTTGCAATACAATAACCAACACTTGCAAGTCTCATACCCAGGACCCTACACAACATAGCCACACAAGTTAACAGTAATCTATCTCAGCTGTACGATGTTAGGATAATATCAATATAGCATATCATGCAGAACAGCCAATGTACAATGTGGAAACAGTAAACATTCCAATGATACATATACACAAACGCACACACACACACACACACACATATATATATATATATATATATATATATATATATATATATATATATATGCACATACATACACATATACATATATTACTACATATAGATATGTATAAGAAGATGCATATTTAGAGGGTGCACAGTATATTGAACAGCCAGTATTCCTACAGTTGCCACCTTTTAAAATTGCCAGTGTTTGGTTCTCTCATACAAAAGACAATTATTGCATTAAACCTATACCCACAGAGAAGTCAAAGGATATGACACCACACACAGGTTTGCATATGTAGAAATGTTTATTTGTGTACTATTTCAGTTGTATATGCCATTTCATATAGCAGTTAGGTGTTTGAAATACATAATAACTGAGTAATGCAACTCTCGAGCAAAACATTTGATACAGTAATCTGAAAGCATAACATGTTGCTGTCCAGGCCAAGGCCTTCAAGTAGTACAACAGTAAAGAAACACTGGCCCGGAAGATAAGAATCAACCAACACTAATTAATTACAGATGTAGTTCAGCAGCCTGCAATTACACTTTGTACTCAACCCCTAGGGGGAAAAGAATTAAGATGTCAGAATGAAAATGTATCTGTTACATAACACTGCTTAACTTAAAATATCACTATCATACTGACAAACTGAACTGTCTGTAAGACAGTAAGCACTAGCCCACCACTGTTCCCATGGTGAAATGTATGAAAATGTACATCCATATACCTTAATGTGTCTTACTACTGATATCCCTCACATGTTGTAACAGCCTAGGTTATAAATGGTGCTTTCCCCTCCCTCAAAGAATGACTTACAAGGGCATATAATGGTGTGACATACACTGACCTCTGGACTGTACAAGGTCACACACATTTTGTCCAGCTATAGCCCACATATGTATGGACCCTATGCCACAATATGTGTGGGAGTTGACAACATCACTGGAATGATGGCAGGAATGCCATCACTACATAATGATAGGGCACTGCTTAACAACCTCTTACTGCAAGACATATGGACAAAGCCTGGTATATAGGTGGAGGACAGAGGCTGGAACACAGGGCCATATTTGCAATATTGCTGTTATACACTGTAAAAGTTGCTGGTGTTACTCAGGAATATGAAGTCAGAAACACAAATGGATGTAGCCATGAACTGATAGCACTCAAAAGACAGAATACCACTGATATATCAGAGACAAGACCTGTGTGGTGAACAGACAAAACATAACGGCCAATCCTCTTGCCATCATGTGGATAGGCCCACAGTTGAGAGCTATGCAGACAGACTGCATTCCATGCTAAACTAGCATGTACACACAAACCCTGTAAAACTAGCAGTATATAATGCATATAACAACACTACTCACTCTGTCTGTAGGTCTGGAACCTTATACAAATATGTAGTCAGCCTGTGTCTGCAAGTCCTGTTGTAAGAGGTATTGTTACCTGCTGTCTGTAACACTGCTGCCCACACACAGGAAGGATCTCTTCCATGCAGGAAAGGTAAAGGGACAACGCCCACATGATGTAGTAATTTATAGTAGTGGGTTGCCATGACAGTCATAATTCGAAGTACTACACAGCTGGCTGCATGCAATTAGCAAGTGGTGAACACTGATTGGTGCAGAGGCCATCACTTGATCATGAGCATCACCTACAAAATCCATGCTGCAACCTATTCAAAGCAGCTCAATCTCTGTAGTGGAGAGAGAGAGAGAGACAGAGAGACAGAGAGACAGAGAGAGACAGGAAAAAAATAAAATATCTAAAACAACTGAAACTACAAACCAAGCCTATATAACACAGGAGACACATAAAAGTGCACTTAGAAGAGAGGACAATACTACAACAGGTATGTGAAACATATATGCATGTAACTGAATGAAGTACTTGGTCTGTAATAATGGGATAGTTGATGTGGAAATATTTATATGTGCCATCAAGAGTTGTTGTTATAATGATGTCCTGCTGAACAACTGCTATGGACATAGCATCTGGCCCTGTGGGCAGTGGTCCATACCTGTCAACTGTGCAGATCAGCACTGAATGACAAGATGTAAGCCATCATAGTGTGTGTTCTGTACCTCAAGACAAGTATATTAGTGTGGCAAATAGCTGGTGGTGGAAGTAATGACGTTATGATAGACACATGAGTTTCAGACCCCACCATCTGCAGGACAGTCATGTTAACGTGAAATGTATCATGCACAAACGCCACAGGTTTGTAATAGGCTTACCTGCAATCTGTCCCTATAGATACCCCCCTAATGTTAGGCTGTGTCACATGTGACACCTGTCTGTTTTGTAGCAGGGCAGAACAGTGCAGCTGTGGAGGAAGGAGAGTTAGAGACTGTGAACCTGATATTTGAATGTACCTCATATATATATATATATATGTATATATATATATATATATATATATATATATATATATATATATATATATGGATCTACCTGACTAGATTGACATGTTAAAAGAGCGGAAACGACTTCACCGATGCCAGAAGATTGACAGTTCACAAACACGACACCTCATACACTCGACACATCATAACAACAAACAAAACAAATCCCCTATCCAAAACCCACACACACAACATAAGCACACCAAAATCCTTACAAACCAACACTAACCCATACATACACAACTATCTACAACCCTAACCCAAACCCTTACCCTAAGGTCCGTCACTATCACACACTCACCTAACCCGTGCCCTAACCCTAACTCACTTATCCCTCCCCTATCCCTACAGATCGCCAACATCGCACACTTACCTTACTCGCACACTTACCTAACCCGCGCCCTAACCCTAACTCACTTATCCCACCCCTATCCCTACAGACCGCCAACATCACACACTTACCTTACTCGCACCCTTACCTAACCCGCTCCCTAACCCTAACTCACTTATCCCACCCCTATCCCTACACACCGTCAACATCGCACACTTACCTTACTCGCACCCTAACGTCCGTCACTGCCACATACTTACACATCCTTTCCCCATCGCAGTGTTCTCAGCGTCGGTGTCTTCCTACGTCGGTCTTCTGCCTTGTCGATCTTCTGGCGTCGGTGAAGTCGTTTTCGCTCTTTTAACGTGTCGATCTAGTCAGGTAGATCCATATATATATATATATATATATATATATCCATTTATGTCTACAGATATACAGACACACACACCCATTATATATATATATATATATATATATATATATATATATAGATATATAGATATATATAAATATACACACACACACGCACACACACACACACATATATATATATATATATATATATATATATATATATATATATATATACATATTTGTGTACATATATACAAACACACAGACAACCATACACACACGTATACATATATATATATTTCATTCATATTACATTTCTCCTACTGTTGAATGACAGTGCTGCTTATGTGTGAGAAAACACACATATCTATACACACACACACACACATATATATATATATATATATATATATATATATATATATATATATATATATTTATATATATATATATATATATATATATATATATATATATACAGTAGTAAGCGAGTGCAAAATGGACAGTTGTGTCTGGTGTGAAATACATGTTGAGAACACATTGCCCTTGTTTGTGAAGGTGAGATTGGTATGTTGGGGAAGGATAGTAGGTATATTTGGGGAGGTAGGTTGGATTGAAATACAGACAAGACAGCATACAGGGGCGGTATATGACATGCGGTGGGTAAACACCATGGATGGGGAGTGGTGTTTGGAATATGGAAGCACATGAGCCCCCAAATGGAAACAATGGGACCAAGGTCCCCATTCATAGGCAGTCAAAACTGCACCTTCATGGCCCTGAAGGTACCTGGGCTGGGGGCTGGGCAGGAGGAGCATGAGGACCCTGTAATTGTGTACCAAGGGCTACTCAAGGTGGTGTAGCACATCCCCCAAGTCTCCGTGGAGCTCCCTATGCACCAGACCCTGGACCTGACTTCAGGTGACAGGATCCTTCCTGTGTGTGCTCCCAGGGGGAGGGCAAACACCATCCCATGAGGTGGTTCCACCTGAAGGTAGTGCAGGACCAGCAGATGAAGAGGTCCTGGGGTGGGGCCCTGTTTTGTTGTGGCCTGGTAACATGGCCAGATGAGGTGGGAGAGGTGGTTCTGCTGGGAACTGTCTCCCCAAACATGCTATTGTGTCACAGTTATAGAATATATGTGGGTAGTACTAGTCCACATATTCCAGGATTATGTCTAACAGCATGCATAGATATCCCCATTAACACAAAACACCAGATTTGGAGCAGTCACATAGCAAGCAGAACACATGCATATATGGAACCATAGCAGCCCTTACAATGGCATGCAGGTGACATTGTTCGCAACAGGCCACCAATGATAGTGTTTCAACATGGAACATGACTAGAAACACACTGCACAATTTGTTGTACAATACGATATTTGTCCCAACAGTAGGTTTGCTGTAAACGTACCCGCTGAATTCTGTATTCAGATTATTGTTGCAGATATGGTGGAAGGAAAACAGAGATGTGAATTAACGAGTATTATATCCTTGCAGTATGAGGTCTTCATACCTTTTTTCCTCTTTATGTCGTTCAGGCACTATGTCAAGGGAGTGCTTGCCAGTCTATTCCCACCAGGAGAATGAGGTTATTATACACCAGCTGGTGCAGCACTACCACACCCTATTTGGCCGTACAGCCCATGATGTGCAGGAGAGGACTGCCCTGTGGAACAAGCTCATCCACAAGGTAAACGATGTCGGCCTGCATAACCGCAGTTATGAGCAGGTTTGACATCATTGCACTGACCTACTCCGCCATGCCTGTCAGCGTGCTGCTTCAGTTAGGAGGGACCAGCTAACCACAGGGGGGGGGGTCATGCCATCCAGCCCTCCCTGACACATGCTGAGGAGCTCCTCACCAGCCTCAGGGCACCTGCCCACTGGCAAACACAAGACCCTGTGGATAACTTTGTGGAGGTGGGTGCTACCTACACAATGGACGAGGAGTGTGCAGGTAAGGCCCCAGGGCACATCAGTAGACCACTGTTGCTTATCCATCTGCATCCTCAGAGTTTAATCATGCATATGTAAGATAAAATATATATGGTCTGTTGCTGCATTGTAGTAATAAACAGATGTGCATAATCTGTAGTATTGTGGGTTTGTACCGTTGATGTACTGTAATGCTGCTCCCACCCTGTACCAGTGCCACAGGTGTGGCTACTGACATCACATCTCTCACACAACCATGTAGGTGCCTCTGGTTTACCTCTGGGGCAGCAGCCTGTAGCTGGTGAGTATGGTGTTCTTTTTTCAGGTTTACCAATACACTGGTCATGTTATGGCTATAGTATTTGCCATGCACACATTTAACACACCTACCCATAATGCGTGCTGTACATGTTCACTTATTGTTGCTGTTACCTGCACTGCATCACAGTGGTCACCATGTTGGCATATCTGAAGGGTATGTAAGAGTCCTGCAATATAACTAACAAGCTGTTGTTGCAAGATGTGTGCACAGAGATGAACATAATGGTGGGACAAATGGCCTACAGTAGGAACATGTCTGAAACATCACCCTTATACAGTGCTACAACAGTGTATATACCACTATTACAATGGCAGTTTTTACAGATCTACACAACAGCATATCACAATGCCGCATTCCACAACCCTTACAACTTGTAATGTGGTTCTAACATGAGCAATGAATCTGTAATATGGAATCTTATGTTAGGACAGCAAATATGGGCAATACATACCTTAACAAACACTGGAAGCATATGTGTGCAAACACTCCAAATAACATATTGTGGAAACAGCTTTTGAGGTACTGACAGCATTCACTCTTCATGAGTAAGCACCTTCCAGCAAGTACAGGTCCTCAATGTCACACCAAGAAATGGTCTGCTGTCCAAGACATTTGTCCATCAAATGTGCCCACTCACCTTGCACACATCTTACAAACTATGGAATGGATCCCATACCCAACAGGTAGCATGCAGGAGTGGGACATGTAGCCTTACCTCACCATTGCATATACCATGGCAAACAGTGCAGACAGTCATGTATGTGGCGAGGATGTATGGGACAACATTAATGTAGAAAATAAACAAATGGCCATCCAAGACAGATGACAACATGTGTTCCAAACTAGTCATGCAGGCTGCCTAGTAACATGCCGCAACACTGAGGGAGTTGCAGGAATGTCTAGCAAGTACTGGCTGTGCAGTACCTGTGTCAACAATTGCCTGGACTCTGCATAGGTGTGGCTCATGGGTTAGGGTAATCAGATGGGACAGTTGTTCCACAGGAAACATCAGCCAGGTCTCTCTACAGGTAGTATATGCATAACATCAAAAGTCACCCAAAGGCATGTGTTGCAATATGTAATGGTGTACCAAGACCAAGTTGGAAACCTACAGACAGTATCAATTAAGATACATGTGCTGCACAAGCAACACCTCACCCCACCTCAGGCCCACCATCCCCATCTGTACCTTGCTGGTGCCAGTGTACACCTGTATGTTTGCCGTTCATTAGCAGGGACAAGGACGGTACACATGGTGTTCTGAATTTGGAACACTACAAAATGACATTCATGTGTAGCCCATAGATGTCAAGCATCTGCAAAAAGGCTGAGGATGGGGAGGGGTGTCATCCTGAAACTCAACAGTAAAAAGAAGCAGACATCCAAAGCTCACTAAGAATGGCTGTATCTGCACACAGTCAAGGTCATGATTTGTAGCAGACATAACCCTGAATCCACAGCAATAGTAAAGACACTGTGTGACCTCCAAGGGCTGTGCACATGAGTTGACCTTGCAATCTTGCAGAGTTGGGGGACATTTATAGGGCAGAGTGACCAAATACTGGCACATGCAGATGGCCCATGCTGGTATACCCCTTCCAGGAATAGTGACTGCTGTAGTACACTTAACAATTGGTGCAACAAACTATCATGTTAAGGGTGTGCACACTTATGCACCCACATATTGTATGCACCTCAATCAGCATCTGCACAACTAACACATTTGTTTGATACTGCATTTTATTGGACAGGTCATATGTCACATATCAGGTTCAAGTAATGTTAACATATGCAGTATTGTGGCCCCATGGCATATCAGGAAAGAGGGTGCCATGTTAATAAGGGTGTGTACACTCCTCATAGCCACAGTAAGGTTTGAAGGTTGCCAGTGTAATTGTATTTTATTGGCCATACATGCACCACTGATGGTAAGATCTGTAAATCACACAACAGGCATTCACTAATGACATCTGTCCACATATCATCCCCGTTATGTGTCGGACAAAGACATAGGGCTGTGAGCAGCAGAGCAAACATAACTGACACACATATACACATTCAGCAATGGCATGTACACCTGTGAGGTATGGTGCACAGTACATGCCAGGGTGCTGAACAGGTGCACAGCAATACTGTGTACATGGGTACAGTGTGTTTCAGGGGAAGGGGCATCACCTATTAACACAACCCATGCATCACAGAGATGTATAATGTTGGTAACAGGGATTGACTACATCTGCACTGCATGCTGTTGAGTGCCATATGACATGCATTTTGACAGATGGGTAATGAGAGGTCTGTGTGTAATATATTTGTGCAACCTCACCTGTAAGTGTGTGTGTGTGTGTGTGTGTGTGTGTGTGTGTGTGTGTGTGTGTGTGTGTGTGTGTGTGTGTGTATATATATATATATATATATATATATACAGTTAGGCAATGACATACAGGTCTTAAAGTGCATTTCTTGTTTTTCCCGCACATGTGGCGAGGTGGGTCAGGGTCCCTCCTGCAGGCAAACTGATGTTACTGTCCATACAGGCACTGACAATGATGATAGGTGTGTTGAGGCACAGGCAGGGTTGTCAGGGTTTGAAGCTGCCCCATCGTTTGACATCTCACTTTTATCCACCCCATTCCCGCACACAGTCACATTACCCATATATACCCCATCACTAGTGGCCACAGATGAGGGACAGGTGGCAGGTGGTGGCATGGGACAGGACAGTGTGCTGTCTGTAGCACTTGTGTCTGGACACAGCAGCCATAGCTGGATGCCTGACGGGGTACTACACAGGCAGATGTACAGGGGTGCTCATAGGAGGGCTGCTGTTCATCATGCCCCTGGCAGAAGTGCCACATCTGGTGTCACCAGATGCATGTTTTAGGCCATCAAGGAGGTGCAGGCACATATGGAATGGTATACCAGACAGGGTCTTAGGCTGCAGAGGGCTAATCATTCCATTGTTATTGACAACATCCGTGATCTTGCAGGTGCCCACTGTTATTTTGCAGAGGTCATGGATAGACAGTTGGATGAGATGGTGGTAATCCTCGACCCTGGAATGTCTGTGCTTGAGCATATGGTGGGAGTAGTGCGATGGCCATGTGGACACAGGCCAGAAAGACCAACAGCTGGAGGTCAACGTGGACGTGCAACAAGTCAGAGCCGCTCCTATAGTGGCAGTACCAGCCCCAGTACTGCAGGGGGGTGCTGTCCACACCACAACACAGCAGGCCACGTGCACATGGCCCAGTCCAGTCCCAAGAGGGACCTGGATCCAGCGGACATATGTCATCATAAGGGGAGAGTACCATATTGTGGCTTGTACCTGGTGGTGCCTGTGAAACTCCTGGTAGGCACAGTTGTGTCCATGGCCGGAGACAGAAAACTGCATGCACACCCTGCCAAGTATTATCTGCAGCTGTCCAACAAACCCCTGTATAGGGCAGCCACATGGCAAAACTGTGTGCATGCATATACACACATCACCAACACAGTTAGGCAACCCCATACTTACACACACCACATCACAACAGCCCAATTAATAATGAAACCCCCCTAACACACACACACATGATGTCAAACAAATGGCTCAGTCTAGGTCTTTGGCAAACCAACAACACACCCTGTTCATATGATGATACCTGTGCCACATCCCTGTCATCCATAACATCGATACAGGGACAGGCTAATATGGTTCTGATGCACAAGGTGACTGTACTATGGTGTACCAGTGTAATGCTGTGTAACATGTTTTCAGCACTAAAGTTTAATGCTTACATGTCAGGATGTGTAGCTGTCCAGCCATGATGCATTATAGCTGTTATTAACACTGAGTGATTGTGGTCTCCATAATGTATTCTGTTTGTGTTATAGATGTCCATGTGCCAGCAGGATGTTGGTCTGCTTTTGTTTCCTAGAAGGGGTATGACACTGTGTTGACACCTTGACTGTGTCATATCCTGGTTACAGCTGAACACGTCACAGGTCTGTATAACAGTTACTATATGTGCCACATGACTGATATGTCTGGGGTGTATACAGGTAAGTGCATGGTGGCTGATGCCAGCAGCTCTTCTACAGTGGACAAAGGTAAGTGTACTGGGTGGTACATACCACATGTTTGTGTATAACACACACACACACACAGATGCTTTTGTGATGATGCAATACACAGAGAAAACTGTACACATGGATGTATGTACTTTTGCAAGGAACCCATTTTAGCCTATTTAATTCCACCAAGACAGAATAGGCACAACAACACATTGGGAAATAATCAGTCTGCTAGTTTAATGTCATTGACAATGGTACTGGCAGGGTATATGTCCCCTTCCCCAATGTAGTGCAATCCTCAACTTGGTAAACATAGGTGTGCTCTGGCACAGCCCTACCCTTTGGAGGGTGTAGGGTGGTGTAGAACTGCAGATAGTGTGATTAACAACTACTTAACCTGTTAACATGAACTGTACGGTATTATAGTCAACTAAGCAGGGGGATACACTCAACAATAACCGCAACGATAGTGGCTGTGTCCCCAAGATCCACACCCAGCTATATATACCGAACCCCAGTATCACTGTACAGCTATACAATGGGGAAGAAGGCATTTACACATCTACTACTAGTTATGATGGAATGAATTTGCACAGGATGATGATACCTGTGAAATGTTAGCATTTGCCAGGCAGTTCTCAGACAGATGATCCCCTGGGACATGTATATTCTGCAAAGTGAAGTAGATCCTTTCACATACACACACACTCTTACTTGGCAACACTGGGACTAGAACCCCAATCTAGGAACGTAGTGCTACTGGTGTGTGTGGCCTTAAATGCACATACCACACAGCTTTTAGGATGAAGTGTGTTCCAGGTTACATGTTAAGTGAAGAACATCACCAGGCCTTGTACACTATGGTAATGGCAGATGTACTGGTTGTTTATGAACAATACATAATGTGACTTATTGATATATACACAGTGACAAACCCATAACAGTCATACACACATCTGAGAGATCTGGGTTTATCAGTGCTAATTACCTTGTCAGTGTGTCCATTCTGTTACAGATAAGTTGCATGCAGCACATGCATCACTGGGCTGGACAGTGTAATCAGTTACCTGTATGGTTGATGGTGACAGTGGTCCCCATACAGTGGACCTTGGGACATGTATTGGGGGTACCATGGTGTAAAGACAGTATACCCAACACCCACACCCCACATTGGATATTCTACTCACTGAAACCCATAATAATACTCTGACATACCCACCATCACACATTGACCAGGATTGCAATACAACCCCTTGTCTAGCTCAGGAGTGCTACTACAGGGATATGCATCTATTGCACATGCCATAGGGATAGTAGGGTGATGCATTTTCATGGCTCTCATATGATCAGCAACATCTCTGTTCCTTATACTGAGTGGCAAGGTGTATTGTATTGGGAGAATGTGGCTTTAGAATGTTGTATCCTACAAATATACACATTTGCACACATACACACACTTGCCAGAACTCAGAGGGTAACCCATGCCTATCTACCCATTTGTACAACAGTGTTGTGCTGGTACTGCAAGCTCCAGGTAG
>NC_056732.1:488757594-488947594 GCF_019279795.1 Protopterus annectens | reverse complement strand
ACACAAGACAATACTTTCTACTACACAGTGCTAGTCAAGAGTTCAGAGATCACAGAGAAATACTTAAAATAATTCAGTAGTACAATTCTAACATCACAGAAAAATACTTAGTCTAATCTTTCTAGTTCCCAGCTATTTCTAAAAGAAAACACAAGTCTAAGATAAAGTATTTATATAGCAAGGCAGTGCTGTGAGTTGGATAGTCAAGACAAAAATGCTTAATACCTTCTGATTCTTTCTGTTTAAATTGCTATTGCAGTCCTTGTTCCCATTACATCATTTCACACTTTCCTGGTGTTCTCAGGCTAACAGATACTACATAATTGTTATTTATTTTGCACCTGTAGGAAACTACAGCCATAAAAGACATTCCACATGTAAACTCATGTAATTATTCCTTAAGTTAAACGATAGGCAGGATGCTTCACTCCAGACTCATCAACTCCAAATTCTAACTTCAAAGGGACAGACAAGTGATGCTTGACTTAGCCTTCTTTACAGCAGAGGGTAATGTTGCTACATTGTTTTAAGTTCAACATTTTACAGCATATTCTTACATTTACGAAAACAAACCTGTATTTCAACATTTCACAGTATTTCCTTTCAATTAAGAAAACAAGTTGGTAGTTCAACATTCATACTTATAAATGATAGAATTATCTGCACAATTCTATCTGGCTAGGCTGGCAGCCTTAACACCCCCCCTCGATGAACTCAAGCTAGTTTTTCAAGTAACCCTTGAGAAACGCTGCTTTAGAGGGTCAGGTCTATCTGAATGTACCTTACCCCATTCCCTGTCTTGAGAGCCCATCTGCATTGGCATTGCTACTCCCACTGCAGTGCTGCACTGACATATCATATGCTTGCAACCCTAGGCTCTATCTTAGCAACTTGGCATTTTGCTGGCTGGATCTGTTTAACCATATTAGGGGGTTGTGATCTGTCATAACAGTGAATTTCCTTCTATACAGATAAGGCTGAAGTTTCTGCAGTGCCCGCACTATGGCTAGACATTCCTTTTCTACAGCTGCATAGCATTCCTCCCTGGGTTGGAGCCTATGACTGAGATAAACCACTGGGTGATCTTCCCCCTCTGAAGAAATCTGGCTAAGTCCAGCCCCCAACCCATGGTTTGAAGCATCCACCTGCATAACAAATGATTCACTGTAATCTGGACTGGTAAACACAGGGGGTCCTCCCAAACCTTTTTTAAGCTTCTGGAATGCCTACTCACATGCTGGGGTCCACACAACCTTATCTGGCCTGTTCTTTTTGTCAGGTCTCTGAGGGGAGCCCTATGATACTATAGCTGGGGACAAACTTTCTGTAGTACCCTGCTGTCCCTAAAAATGCCCTCACCTGCTTTTTAGTAACAGGTCCAGTGCAGGCCATGCCTGAATGGCTTCCACTTTGGCAGGTTCTGGCCTTATCTTACCACTCCCCATTGTATGATCTAGGGAGGAGACCTCTGCCATACCCACTTGACATTTGCTCAGCTTAATGCTTAACCCTGCACATTGTAGTCTGCCCAGCACCTCCCTGACATGCTGAAGGTGCTCTGGCCAGGAATGGCTGTAGATGGCAATGTCATCTAGGTAAGCAAGGGCAAACCTTCCTGCACCTGCTAGGATATGATCTACTAGCCTCTAGAATGTCACTGGGGCATTTTTTATGCCAAAGGGCATCTTTCTGAACTCATACAAGCCCAAAGGAGTCACAAAGGCTGACTTCTCTCTAGCACTGGGAGTCAAGGGCACCTGTCAGTACCCCTTGGTAAGATCAATGGTTGTAAGATACTTAGCCCCACCCAGCTGCTTTAGGACCTCATCTGTCATAGACATGGGGTAAGCATCCGACTCTGTGTGACTATTTAATTTCATGTAGTCCACACAGAACCTGGTGTTGCCATCTTTCTTTGGCACCAGCACAATTGGAGAGGCCCAGGGACTGTTGGACTCTTGAATCACCCCTAGTTCCAACATCTCTTGTACCTCCTCCATCAGTGTCTGTTTGACTCACTTAGGCACTCTATAAGGGGCCTGCCTAATAGACCTTTGGGGTCCTCTATCCACCTGGTGCTGCACCGTACACCTTGGTTTCCCAGTGAACCTGCCCCCAAATTCCTGCAACACTGATTGGATTTCTCATACCTGGGTAGGGGATAGCTGCTGGGACATTGCTATCCCTTCCACTGAGGTGGCAGCCCAAGCCTCACTGAGGAGATAACTCCCCAGATCTCCCTCAGACCTCAGACTCCTTCTGCAATCCACTGCAAATGCTCAGCACAAGGGCCCCCCCTATCATGGTAAGGTTTCATCATGGTAACATGGTACAATTTGTGCCCCTGCTATCTGCCTAGCAGTTCCACCATGTAGTTAACATCACTTACCTTTCTTACCACCTTGTAGGGACCCTCCCAAGCTGCTTGCAGCTTGTTGTGTCTGACAGGAATGAGAACCATTACCTGCTGCCCCACAGGATACTCTCTAGCTCGAGCATTTTTATCATACCACACCTTTTTCTGTTGTTGGGCTTCTGCCAGATTCCCCTGGGCCAAGCCCATGAGTTCCCTGAGCCTTGTCCTGAGGTTTAAGACATATGCTACAACAGACTCCTTGCGAGACTCACACTCACCTTCCCACTCATCTCAAATTAAATCTAGAAATCCCCTCACCCTATGCCCATACAACAACTCAACGGGTGAAAAACCTGTGGATTCCTGGGGAACATCTCTGTAAGCAAACAATAGATGGGGCAAATATTTGTCCCACTCTCTCTTAAACTGATCTGCAAATGCCCATAGCATGGACTTGATTGTAGAGACACTATATTAAATCTTTGCTCAAAATGAGAGCTGCTAAATAGCAAACAGAAAAAAGGCATATTCTTTTTTTTCTCTTTTTTTTTTTACTGCTTTCAACAGTAATTTTTATGTTTGCCACAAGAGGGAGCTTGGACACTTCTTAATCTAATACAACAAATATATATTTCATGTTTTTAAACTATGTTTTGAAATTTAAGTTTTAAAACTTTTTTATTAGAATGAAGTGTTTTTAATGGTCTTATATGGTAATTATAAAATGTTTTGCTGTTAAAATGATTTTTTAAAAAGTGTTCTGAATTTTTATGTTCATGAGTCAATGGAAGCTTTTAGCATGACAATTGTGAATGACATTTGAATTGTTTTCTTAAACCCTATAGGTTAGAAAGGATTAAGCGGGAAACTCATTTGTATAAATAGAAAGGGGTCTGGGAATGCTTTATCTGATGAAGTTACAATTTTACTGTGATGAAAAACGTGCATGAGATTTTTTGTTTAATTGCTACTGCCTAAGCTGGTTTACATTGTCTTTATTGAAGTTGTTTCATCATTTACTGTTGGATTAAAAGCTGAAAAAGAATGCTTCATTTCCCTGGATGTTTTGTTATGTGGTTTGGTGTTTGTTTCAACCATTGTTTGCTGTTCATTTTGAGTTTTGAGTTACTGAAAGCAGCATGGCGGGGAAATCAGAAGTCATTGTTTCTGGAGGCTTAACCAACCTTAGAGAGGAGGTGGGACATTTTCGCAAATGTGTCTGTCAACACTCACAACTGATAGAGCTCATGATGCCTTTCAGCAAATCTCTGATAGAATTCGTGAACTTTACAAAGGAGAGGGGGCATGATGCAAGAACGGAGACAAGTATAGCGAAACAACCCCAAGTACAACGCAATGGAGGGAAACGGAAACTTGATTCCAAGGATATTGGTGTTTGTAATGGATGTAATGAACAGGATTTTGCTGGTACTCCTGTTATTTTGAGAGAATCAACTACACCCAGTATTGGAGAAGGTGGTTCAGGTGTTACCATACCAACAGGAGAGAATGTACATTCGTATGCTGGAGCGGTTAGTAATCAAGACAATGGACTGAGAGACTGGCTTTAGGTTAGCTTTACAAGTAAATTTTCTGATAATATGGATCAAGCACCTGAAGTAAATGAGTCCTACAGTAATAAATTAGAAATGTTATCAAAATATATGATGAAATTTAGAAGTTTGGAGATTGAAAATGCATATTTGAAACATTGTATAGTAAAAGAAGTGGTGCCTAAGGGCTTAAGAATTTACAAGTTCCCTAACAATGCAATAGAAGGGAGTGATTATCATAAAGATTTATTAGAGTTATTTAACCAATGTGGAACTGATGTTTTGAGACTTAAGATTAAAGAAAATGAAAGGGTAAAGGATGAATTAAACAAACAAATAGATGTATTGGATAAATGTATTAGGGACAATTTAATTTTTAGTATTGAAAATGAGAAAGTTAAATATAAGATAAAAGATAGTATAGATGCTAAATGTATGGATTTAGTAAACAGAAAAATAAGGAAGTTATAAAGAGACCTTCGGGAATACCAGAATAACACAATAATCATGTTTTTAAGGAGGAGTATGGACAGAAAAAAATTTGGGGGAATGATAGGGAAATAAGTGTTGGTGAAAATGTTAATGAATTAGATGAGTTTGAAGAACAAAGACCCCTACGTAGATCAGAAAGGATAAAGAACAAGGGGGACTACAATTACCAACACCAGAATTTTAAACAGGGTTCCAAACAGAACCAAAATTTTCAATGGAGAGGTGGGAGGAAGGACAGATATTAACTGGAGCAGAAACAATACACAACCCCCTCACCTCTGAAATTATGGTAAATAAAGTAGTAGAATATAAATGTTCTTTCAATAATTTCACTATTTAAAATTTCAGCTCCTTGAAATTGGAGCACGAGCATTTCACTTTATTTTCCAAAGGGCTTAAATATATTCCTAGGAAGAAAGGAGATGTGGCAAGGACTCTTATGGATCTCAAAACCTTTTTTAGGAAGATTCATTTAGGTTTACTTGTTAACCAAGATTATGATACTAACTCAAAGGAATTATACAAGCAAAGTACTATTAACCCCCCATTACATCCCCAACTAAGAAATTTGGAGAAGATTATCATTAAAGAAATTAGGGAAAAGTATCAACATATCCATTTTAAAGGAAATTTAAGTGAAAAGAAAAAAACAAATATTAAGTAATTTAAGAAGGGATAAAGAAATAAGGGTAATGAAACCCGACAAGGGGGGCTGAATGGTTCTCATGGATAACATGCTATATGAAGGTAAAATGAATGATTTATTAAAAGACACCACAAGATATGCTACGGTATCTAAAAATGAAATAAATATTGGCTATAGTAAAATTGATATTGTCCTTAGGGACTTGTTGTTACAAGGATTAATAGATCAAAAAACATACATTTATCTTACAGTAGAGAAACCAAAAATTCCATCAGTGTTTGGGATACCTAAGACTCATAAAAATTAAAGAAATTCCCCACTGAGATTGATAGTTTCCGCAGATGGTTCCAAGACTTTACCCTTAGCCAAATATATTGATACAAAACTCAAGAAAATATGGCTTAAGAGGAAAAATATACTCAATGATTCATGGGACTTACTAAAGGAAATAGACAAGAATTTTGATACATCAAATACTACATTTGTTATTATTGACATTGTAGATCTCTTTTCTAGTATTCCACATTTAGAAGGTCTACAAATGTTAGAAGAAATTTTATATGAAGATACTGAAATTAATAACGAAGAAAGGTTGATATGTTTACACCTCATGGATTTAGTATTGAAACATAATTATTTATTTTTTCATGGAGAATTGTATCATTAGACCAAGGGGGTAGCAATGGGGGCTGCTTGTTCCCCCATGTATGCTAATCTTGTGCTGGCTAGATGGGAGAAGAAATTTGTTTTAAATTCTCCTTTCAAAACCTCTTGGTATCTTTATAAGCGTTTTCTGGATGACATATGCATTTTTTGGACAGGAGAAATAGAGGCCATTACAGAATTTATGGAAATGTTGAAAATACCACAATTTTTCTTGATTTTACATGGAATATAAGGGGAGACATCCTCCAATATTTGGATGTAGAAATATATAAAAAGGAAGGGCGATTCCATTCAAAGGTGTTTAGAAAAGCTGCATACACAAATTCATTTTTATGTTTCACTGTAAGAAAAATATAGTGAAAGGGCAGTTTTTTAGGGGGAGCCGTATGACATCAGAGGAGTGTGAATTTAACAAGGAGTTAGAACTCCTCATTGAGATGTTCAGGAAAAGAGACTACCCCGAGGAAATGTTAAATGATTTGAGGAAAGAAGTGAGTGCAAAAAGGGATTCACATTTTAATCCGATTTTAGATGACAAGAATGAAAATAACACGGAAGAATATTATAATGGAGCTCAAGGTACTAAAGATTTTAATCATGCTATGATTTTGGAATTTAACGCAAGTACCCCTTATATTAGAAAAATAATTAAAAGGGAATGGACAAGGTTTGTGGGTATCACAGACCTAAAATGCCTCCCATCTAGTAATTTGAGGTTTGTTTACAGTAATTCAGTTAACCTAAAAAGTTTGCTACAGAATGCTACAGAAAATAACATTAGACAAAGAATAAGTAAATTTAGATGTGGACGCTGTAGTCAGTGTAAGTATGTAATTAATAAAAGTGAAGTTACCCTAGTATGTAGAGGGAAACAATTGACAAGCTAGGGATTTTTTAATTGTGAATCCGTTGGGCTGCTCTATGTTGCCATATGTGAGTTTTATGCGTCCGTCTATACTGGAAAGACAGAAAGAAAGTTAAAAAGAAGGATCTATGAACATTTAAATGATGTTAAGAATAAGAAAGAGGCCAATGCTATGTACAAACATAACATGGAATGCAGGGAGGCCAAATTCCCCTTTTTTGGGGAGGCCTTTGGGAGGAGAGGATTGCGTACAAAGTAATGCGGTGGCAATTGACACTAGAAGCTTCATCTCCACAGGCCTAAATGGCACTATCTCTATTAAATCTTTGCTCAAACTGAGAGCTGCAAAATTGTAAACAGAAAAAAGGCATATTCATTTTTCTTTTTTCTCTTTCTTTTACTGCTTTCAACAGTAATTTTTATGTTTGCCACAAGAGGAAGATTGGATGCTTCTTAATCTAATACAACAAATATATATTTCATGTTTTTAAACTATGTTTTTAAATTTAAGTTTTACAACTCTTTTATTGGAATCAAGTGTTTTTAATGGTCATGTATGGTAATTATAAAATGTTTTGCTGTTAAATTTATTTTTTAAAAAGTGTTCTGAATTTTTATGTTCATGAATCAATGGAAGCTTTTAGCATGACAATTGTGAATGACATTTGCATTGTTTTCTTAAACCTTATAGGTTAGAAAGGATTAAGTGGGAGACTCGTTTGTATAAATAGAAAGGGGTCTGGGAATGCATTATCTGATGAAGTTACAGTTTTACTGTGATGAAAAACATGCATGAGATTTTCTACGTTTAATTGCTACTGCCTAAGCTGGTTTACATTGCCTTTATTGAAGCTGTTTCATCATTTACTGTTGGATTAAAAGCTGAAAAGAGTGCTTTGTTTACCTGGATGTTTTTTTATGTGGTTTGGTGTTTGTTTCAGCCATTGTTTGCTGTTCGTTTTGAGTTTTAATCAATGGTTGTAAGATACTTAACCCAACCCTGCTGCTTTAGGACCTCATCTGTCCTAGGTATGGGGTAAGCATCCGACTCTGTGTGACTATTTAATTTCCTGTAGTCCACACAGAACCTGATGTTGCCATCTTTCTTTGGCACCAGCACCACTGGAGAGGCCCAGGGACTGTTGGACTCTTGAATCCCCCTAGTTCCAACATCTCTTGTACCTCCTCCATCAGAGTCTGTTTGACTCTCTTAGGCACTCTATAAGGGGCCTGCCTAATAGACCTTTGGGGTACTGTATCCACCTGGTGCTGCACCAGGTGGGTGCACCCTGGTTTCCCAGTGAACGTGTCCCCAAATTCCTGCAACACTGCTTGGATTTCTCAAACCTGGGTAGGGGATAGCTGCTGGGACATTGCTACCCCTTCCACTGAGGTGTCAGCCAAAGTCTCACTGAGGAGATCACTCCCCAGATCTCCCTCAGACCTCAGACTCCTCCTGCAATCCACTGCAAATGCTCAGCACAAGGGCCCCCTATCATGGTAAGGTTTCATCATGGTAACATGGTACAATTTGTGCCCCTGCTGTCTGCCTAGCAGTTCCACCATGTAGTTAACATCACTTACCTCTCTTACCACCTTGTAGGGACCCTCCCAAGCTGCTTGCAGCTTGTTGTGTCTGACAAGAATGAGAACCATTACCTGCTGCCCCACAGCATACTCTCTAGCTTGAGCATTTTTATCATACCACACCTTTTTCTGTTGTTGGGGATCTGCCAGATTCCCCTGGGCCAAGCCCATGAGTTCCCTGAGCATTGTCCTGAGGTTTAGGACATATGCTACAACAGACTCCTTGTGAGACTTGCACTCACCTTCCCACTTATCTCGAATTAAATCTAGAAGTCCCCTCACCCTATGCCCATACAGCAACTCAATGGGTGAAAAACCTGTGGATTCCTGGGGAACCTCTCTGTAAGCAAACATCAGATGGGGCAAATATTTGTCCCACTCCCTCTTAAACTGATCTGCAAATGCCTGTAGCATGGACTTGATTGTAGAGTTTAACCTCTCAACAAGCCCATTAGTCTAGGGATGGTAGGGGGGGTGGTCTTTATGTGGATCACCCCACAGGACTTCCACAGACAAGCCAGCGGGTCTGACATGAAATTGGCACCTCTGTCAGTCAATATTTCTTTTGTGAAACCTACCCTGCTGAAAATCTCTAACAAAGCATTTGCCACCTTCTCTGCCTCAATGGAGGACAAAGCCACTGCCTCAGGGTATCGCATAGCATAATCCACTATCACTAGGATATACTTTTTTCCTGTGGAACTTGGGGTACTCAGATGACCCACAATATACATAGCTACCCTCTGAATAGGGTCCTCGATCACAGGCAAAGACATCAAAGGAGCTCTCACTTTGTCTCCTGCCATGTCTACCTTTTGGCACTGCTCACAGGTCCTGCAGTACCCTGTTACATCTCTGGAAATTCCAGGCCAATAGAAGTTCTGCATAATATGCCTCTTTGTACATTTTATGCCCATATGACTTGCAAAGGGAATATCATGGGCTATGGCTAGAAGCTCCAGATGGTAGGCTCTAGATGCTACCAACTGCTGTACTCTCTCACCTTCTAGCCCTCCCTCAGGAGTCCACTCTCTGTATAGTAACCCTTTGTTCCAATATACAGGTTCCCCCTTTCCTTGTGAATCAGGTGCCTCCTTAGCTACCTACCTCAGACCTTGCAATGTAGGGTCTGAGAGCTGAACCTGTCTCAACTCTCAACTTGTAACCCTTCCCAGTTCCCCTTCCACAGGAATTCTGGCATCCTCTGACAGTGGTGCCTCACTGTCAGCCTGGGTACTACTACTCACCTCTAGTTTGCAGTCACTCTGTCCACGGGACCATCGGCACCCCCAAGCAGCTGTGGCTCACCTTCAGGCTCACTGCTACAGGGTAGCTCCCTTCCTGAAGTAACCATCTCACCAGTCCTGGCTGCAAGTATGGAGTCTGTCTGGGTCTCCCCCAGGCTACCAGACCCACATGCTTGTCTCCTAGCCTGACTATGTGCAACTGCATAAGCACATGGTACTGCCTCATCCAAATCCTTCCCTCTCAGGACATCTGCAGGATGGTAGTTTAGTACCCCTGTTGTCTCAAGACAACCTACTATTGGCATTTTGTCTTTCCCACTTACTGGCTCCCTCACCTTTTGTTCCCCACCTTGCCTCCATGGACACCTGCATGCCACATGGCCCCACTGGTCGCATTCAAAACATTTAACCCTAGCTCCTGGATGTGTACCTGGACTAGTGGCTTCAACTGCTACTGTCAGATTCTGTTGTGGCAGTCTGTGTTGCCCACCATGGGTTCCTTTAGACCCATGAGCAATACTGGGGGTCTGCTTCCTGTGCAGAGCTGCCCTGCTTGCCAGGTATAGGTGTCTCTTCTTCCCCAACTCATCTGAAGTAGCACATTGTCTATCAGCTAACCAGATCCTCATATCCTCAAGCAAAATGCTAAGGGCTTGCTCCCTCACCAAAAGGTCTGCCAGCCCTTCAAAAGTGGTGACCTGACATCCACTCACCCACCTATGGAAATAAGTGCTCAATTCAGCAACATATTCACACAAACTTTCATCTGCCTTGCGTCTATGCTCACGAAACTTTTTCATATACGTTTGAGGTGTTAGCTTAAAAAACTCGAATAGACAATTTTTTACAGCAGTATAATCAAAACATGCAACATCAGACATTTTAGATAAAACACTTACAGCTTTACCATAGAGTAAGGGGGTCAGGAACCGTACCCAGAGCTCTTGGTCAACTTCATACTGTTTACATACCCTCTCAAACATATGAATGAAACTATCAAAATTACCCCCCTCTTTAAACTGCAGAAGAAATTTACTGACCTTTTGTGCTTCTGGGGTCCAGTTACTCCCTTTCCCATTACCTCCATGACTCTGGTGATGAGTCAACATCTCCTTCTCATGCTGCCTCTGCCTCTATTTTTTCCTCAGCTTCTAGGTGTAGCAGTTTAGATGCCTCAGTCTCTCAGCTGCTTCTAATTCCACACGCCTGGCCTCCAACTCAAGTATCTTTAGCTTCAGCTGGATTTTCAAGTCCACTGCAGAATGGTTGAGCTGTCCATTCTCCGAGGGTATTATATCTCCACTGCCAGTCTGATTGTCCTCCTGGTTGCTGTTTTCTGATGCAGCTGTAACCAAGGCTGCAATCAGGTCTGCCTTAGTCAGGTTTCCATGCACCAGTCCCCTAGCCTGGTACATCTCCACCAGCTGGCTCCTTGTCATCTTTCCATACTCTTCTGCTGACATGCTGCCTGATCATCCTAACTAACTAAGCTAACCAAAGAAACAAAACAATTGTGCTCTGAACTCTGAGTATTCACTATGTGGCTCTTTTAGAGTACAAAAACACCTTCAAAGCTCACTGTACACAAGCTACAGGATTCACTCTACCCACACCGCTACACCTCAAATAGTATTTGCCAACTAATTAATATGTGATGTGGATTTCCCACCACTGCCATCACAAATGTGAAGCCCATGCCCTGGCCCAGCAATCAAGGAGCCTCAATCCTCACCACTAATACCAGAGAGGGTGTCTCATATATGAAGAAAGGATAACAAATACACACAGTGAAGTGCAATTTCCCTTAAGAATACTCAGATATCAGTCAGTCCAAGGCTATTCACTCCCATGTTCTCCAGGTCCCCAGTAAGACTCCCCACTGGCACAGCTATAGAGTCCAGATCTCAGCCATCTGGGCAAGCTAAAATCTCCAGCACCCTCTCTGTCCATCCAGTGCTTTGTGTCTCTGTCCAAGTAGCTGACAAACACTCACTTTGAGATAAGAGATTATACAACCACACAGACACTTCTGGGGAAGGCTGGCACATATTCTCCAGCTGTGCCCCTTTTACCCAGACTATATGGTAGAAATCACTGCCACCACCCAGCTAATGCTTATCAGCTACTCAAAGGCCATTAAAAGGCTGTCCAATTATTACTGTGCAATATTATTATCCAATTGGTAGTATAACTAAACAGTCAAGGCTTATTGGAGTGACTTGGTACAGGATCCTTATATAGATGCATTGTACTTTTAGAGCTTAACTTGTCTCTACACAAACCAGTCACAGTTAAAGGGTTTTCAAATATTTAATAATAAATAATAAAACACAATACAATATGTTCTACTACAGAGGGCTAGTCATGAGTTCAGAGATCACAAAGAAATACTTAAAATTATTCAGTAATACAGTTCTGACATCACAGAAAAACACTTAGCCTAATCTTTCTAGTTCCTAGCTATTTCTAAAACAAAATACAAGTCTAAGATAACTTACTTATAGATCAAGGCAGCTCTGTGAGTTGGATAGTCAAGACAAAAATGTTTAATGCCTTCTGTCTCTGTTTAAATTGCTATTGCAGTCCTTGTTCCCATTACATCATTTCACACTTGGTGTTCCCAGGCTAATAGATACTACATAATTGTTATCTTGCATCTGCAGGAAACTACAGCCATAAAAGACATTCCACATGTAAACTCTAGTAATTATCCCTAAGTTAAACAATAGCCAGGATGCTTCACTCTAGACTCATCGGCTCCAAATTCTAACTTCAAAGGGACGGACATGAAATGCTTGACTCAGCTTTCTTTACAACAGAGGGCAATGTTGCTACATGTTTTAATTTCAACTTTTCACAGCATATTCTTTCATTTAAGAAAACAAGCATGTATTTCAACATTTCACAGTGTGACGATTGGGGAGAGATGAGCGAAGGCTGTCAGCCTAGTCAAATAGAATTTAATGTATAATTCTGGCATTTGTAAATAAATGTAAACTACAGGCATGTTTCTTGAGTATAAAAGAATACAGTGAAATGTGTAACTGTAAAATATGAGACAACATTGCACTCTACTGGCCCAGTGAAACATGTTGTGACCCTTTCATATTAGAATTCGGCTCCAGTCTGTCCAGATGAAGGTTTTATGCTCATTGTTTTAAGGCTAATGTTTATGACCAGAATTTACATGTGGAAGATGCTTTATTGCTCTAGTTTCTGCTAGAGTGTATATGTGAAATGCCTTGTATTGTTGTAAGTTTCTGAGCAGGTGTTAGATTGCTTAATAATTCAATTTGTGGCTTGAGAACTCGGGCCAGATATTAAGATGATGCAGTATGAATACTGGGAAAACCCAAGTGTCAAAAATGATGTAATTTGGGAGGGCCTTAGAGACATGTTTGTTAGTAATGTTTAAATACTATTACTCACAAGAGACTGGGGGCATTTTGATCTTGGATATCTAACTCAGCACTCTGCCTAAGCTCACATGTAAGTTTCTAGCTCTGTAATTTCTTGTAGGAATAGTTAAAGGTAGTAAAGATTAATTAGGTATTTTTCTTTGAAATCAGACCTGTCCTACTGCATTATTTTAAGTTTCTGTGTGATCTCTGAACTCTTAGATATTTCTGTGGTGTAGTAGTTATGTCTTGTGTTTTAATTATTTATTATTAAATATTTTTAAAACCTTCTACCTGTGGCTGGTTTGTGTAGAGATAAGCTCTAGAGTACATTGCATATTTATAGAGGTTATTGTTATAGGCCACTCTAAAGTAAGCCTTGACTGTTAGTCATACTACCATTGGATTATAATATTACACAGTAATAATTGGACACCCTTTTAAGGGCCTTTTAGTAGCTGATATTATTAGCTGGGTGGTGGCGGTAACTACTACTGTATGGTCTGGGTAAAGGGTCACAGCTGGAGAATCTGTGTCAGCCTTTCCCAGGAGTGTCTGTGTGGTTGTATAACCTCTTCTCAAAGTGTGTGTGTGTGGTGTGTCAGGTACTTGGCAGGGACACGAAGCACTGGTTGGACAGAGAGGGTACTGGAGGTTTTAGCTTGTCCAGCTAGGCTGAGACCTGGACCCTATAGCTGTGCCCGTTTGGAGTCTTATTGGGGACCTGGTGAGCAAGGGAGCAACCAGCCCCAGATTGACTTTGATCTCTGTGTGCACATAAGGGAAATTGTACTTTACTGTGTGCATTAGTTATCCTTTTTTCTTCTATGAGACAATCTCCCTGGTGTTAGTGGTGGGGATTGAGGCTCCTTGATTGCTGAGCCAGGGCACAGTCATCACACACAGTATTTCCTTTCAATTAAGAAAACAAATCTGTAGTTCAACATTCATATTTACAATTATATGCACAATTCTATCTGGCTAGGCTGGCAGCCTTCACAACCAGTACTGGGTTTCAAACCCCTAGCTGATTATGCATTGCTATTACATTGTTATGCAGTTATTGCACATGCCACAGAGCTTACATGTTGGAGAGCTACCCAAAGGTATCTTTGAAGGTGAGTGACATCAGCAACAGTGATAAAGGAGGGATAATGGAAGTGTAGTACATGTGGCTGTCCACAAAAGCAGGTGTTAAGGAAGACACATCCACACTCTCTCAGGGACTCACACTCATTATCACAGTTGGCAGGGTTAGGAGTAGAACTCCTAACTAACTTACTACACTACAATATTGCGCAAGTATCACATGCGCCACAGAGCTTATCAGGCTGATAAACGACCAAAGGGTATTTCAAGGTGACTGACATCAGAAGGCATGCTACAGTAGGGCAATGGGAGGTGTAGTGAGTGTGAATGGCTTCAAATTCTTTAATCTCCACACACACACACACACACACACACACACACACACACACACACACACACACACACACACACACACACACACACACACACACACACACACACACACACACACACACACACACACACACACACACACACACACACACACACACACACACACACACACACACACACACACACACAAACACACACACACTTGCCAGTACTGACATGCATGGGTTCATTGCTTTACAGTTGTGTAGTAGTTGACTGTGCCAGAAGGCTGTACAAGACTAGGCAAAGGGTATACCTTGGCATCAGGCTACATGACAATGGTCTCCAGTGTGGCTCAGGGGTGTAGTCGCTGGATTGGCCCACACAGGTAGGTATTGTGTATTCACCATCCACTCATCTGGGTTACTATTGTGGGTGGCCAGTGCTGTACAGTGTTTGTCTTGTATGTGTTCTATATTCCATAACATGGCAGTGTCTGGGCTGTGCACATGTCCCACATGCATGTTCTGTGACATGTGGAAGTGTACCTGGGGTCTCTGGGGCATGTTGTGTGGATAGATTGTTATCATCTGATATGGCTTTCCTGACATCATGTGGTGAGATCTGGCTATGGAACTGAGGTCATGCCTGCACCCACATTGGCAGCAGGTATTCAGTAGAGTTAGTAGCATCTGTCCACACAAGGCATGTGTATAAGGCATGGTATTCCCTTTGTGGGTTACATTTGCAGACTCTACAGTTGTTGTAGGTGCCCAGTGGGAAACATAGCAAAGGACCACTGTAAGCAATTATTTGCTTATTGTAGGGATGGAACAGAGTGCCGTGTCCTTTTACTTGCTGGATAACACACACTCAGAAGATTTTACACATCACAGTACATTCTGATGTCATTGGCAGTGTTATGTGAACAGACATGTAGTTCACTGCAATCACATCATGGTTACTATCTGTGGCAATATGCAGGGAACTACCAATATAGTGGTTGTTGCCTAGCCAAGTGTGTTTGTGTATGAGACATGGGTGGAGAGTGTTCTCTGGGTAATACAAGGGTTGCCTATATTGTTCACCAATCCATAATGTCACATATAGGGCTATGGATTGTCTATACCAACCTCTCTGATGTTTGACATATGTTGGCCTTGTAAGTTGGATATTGTGACACATAGTAGGTCCTCAATATAAGAATTTAGCAAAATCTACCCCACAATGAATCCTGTTATTACACAATCACAGCAACCTCCACACAGGATACTGATGACAAACACACACTTGCAGGTACTGAGATTTAAACCCATGCCTAGCTATGGTATTGCTACTACGGTGTACTGCATTTATGGAATGCTCCATGGAGCTTATTGGATGGATATTGTCAGAAGGTACTTATAAGGTGTGGAACATAACCAGCTCTTGTAAATACTGGCATTGGGTGATGTAGTGGGTGAGAGATCCCAAAAATAATTTCACCCTAATCACACATTTACATTTGCCATGGGTGAGGTTCAAACCTCTAACAACCTTTATGGGCCATTATATTGCACATTTGCCATGTTCACCACTGACCTGACATAATATAGGCTTCGGAACAGATACTTGTAAGGTGGGTGATATCTGCAGGACTGCTAAAATCAGGCTTGGAAAGGTGTACAGGCTGTAAATAGGGATGAAAACTTTGAGGTACACACACAAACACTTGCCACAGATGGGATTCAAACCCATAGCTGTGTAGTTATTGCTACTGCATTGTTCCACATTTATGGCATGCACCGTGGAGCTTATAGGGTTAACCCTTCTCCAAAGGTATATTTCAAGGTAGATGACATCAGCAGCCTTGCTAAAGTAGGGCAATGGAAAGTGTAGCGACTGTAAATGGCCTCAGATGCAGTGATCCCTACACAAACACATAGAGTTTCACAGGAGGTACATCTGGGATTATAACTCATATCTAACTAATACATCCCACTATAGCATTACACAGTTATAGCATGCACCACAGAGCTTATAGGGCTAGCCCTTTTCCAAAGGTGTATGTCAAGGATAATGACATCAGCAGCCTTGCTAAAGTAGGGCAATGGGAGGTGTAGTGGCTGTGAATGGCCTCAGAAGCATTGATCTCTACACACACAAACACAGTTTCACAGTTGCCATGTCGAGGATTAGAACTCCTATTTAACTAGTATATCACACTATAAAATTACACAGTTATAGCACACGCCATAAAGCTTATAAGGCTAGCCATTTTCCAAAGGTGTATATCAAGGTGAATGGCATCAGCAGCCTTGCTAAAGTAGGGCAATTGGAGGTGTAGTGACTGTGAATGTCCTTAAAAGCATTGATCCCTACACACACACAGTTTCATAATTGCCATGTCTGCAATTAGAACTCCTACCTAATTAGTATATCACACTACAGCATTATGCAGTTACAGCACGCGCCACAGAGCTTATAGGGCTAACCCTTCTCCAAAGGTGTGTATGTCAAGGTGAATGAAATCAGCAGCCTTGCTAAAATAGGGCAATGGAAGATGTAGTGACTGCGAATGGACTCGCAAGCATTGATCCCTACACACATGCACACACAGAATTTCACAGTTGCTATAGCTGGGATTACAACTCCAACCTAACTAGTACATCACACTATAGCATTACACAGTTACTGCACGCACCACAGAGCTTATAGGGATGATCCTTGACCAAAGGGGTATTTCACGGTGACTGACATCAGCAGGCTAACTAAAGTAGGCCAATGGGGAGTGCAGTGTGTGTGAATGGGCCATAAACCATTTCTCTGGAAGCACACACACAACACTCAGTCACACACAACTTTACATTTGACAGGACTGTGTATACAGCTGCTAGACAAATAATGATTTGTACTGTCATGTTACATAGTTATCACAAGCACCACAGACACTATAGTGGTGAGGGCTACCAGAAGCAAATGTCTACAGTGATAGACATTTGCACATCATGTGATATTGGCCAACTGGATGTGTGCTGGGTGGGACAGGCCTCATGATGGAAAGCTCTTTGACACTGTCTGTCTCTCTCTTTCCCACATCTATGTTTGGGTATGCTTGACCTATTATAGTGTGTTGTCCTTAGATATATGTGTGTATTCCTATCTGATGGGTGTGCAAAGCATGACTGGTGTGCAATGTGGAGTGTATGCACAGACATCTGTGACTGACAGATATGTATAGTCCACTGTTGTTGCCAGACATGGGCTTCATTTCTGTAAGTGTGGGAGGATGCCCAGTATGACCCTTCTGTATTTTGTTGTCAGACATAGGCTTCATTTCTCTGTGTGGCAGCATGCCCGGTATGACCTTCTGTATTGAATGTGTGAATCCATTCCAGGTAGGTTGTACTCCAGTGCAGGCATTTGTGTTCTATACCTACAGCTAGCAACCTGTTTCTGCAGGATATCTGTAGATAGGTTGACAATATGGGGGTCACAATGGGAAAAGGATAGTGGGATACTGTAACTAATTGTGTCTGTGTTGCTTCTGCTACATGATTTTGGTGTTAGCAGAGATATTCAGACATATGTACTGTTTTGCACTGTGATGTATTATGCCATCAACTACTGACATATATACATATTTGCAGGAGTAATGTCCTGGGGAATACAAGATGAATGAAGCTGTGTCCAGTATTGTGGTCTGCAGCCTACATATTCTTGTACAATCATGCCATTCTGGAGGGGGAGCTGCAGACACTTGCTAATGGGTCTGTGTAAATGGTCCAGCACCTTGATACTGTGGTGGCTGAGGATCCCATGCTTGTACATCTATTGACATGACAGAATGGCTATATCCTACTGTGGCCATACCTCTTAGCTGTACCAATTCTGGTCATTACCCCTTCACATTGTGGTTTACAAGCAGGTTTGTAGCCACCCATTCCTGTGTCTGCAGGCAGGGATAGTATGGGCACACATCAGAGTTTCAGACTTCACACACTCCATGGCATCCATGCTTCTACCCCCGCCCGCTCTGTTATTCTATCCTCTTCCTAACATTATGCAAGCGATATGTGATAAGTATCCCTATAGTTATCATTTCATCCCAGCAGTATTTAGGGGTTGGTCCACAGTTCATGCAGTAGGACATGGTGGACATGTTACTGGGATTTGTCAATATGATGGCCTTACATTTGTGTTCTGTGGACTGTGTTATGTTATTATTTGGGACTTCATGAGATAACATACATTGGCAGTACAGGTGAAACACAGGCCTTTGATACAGGACTGTAGGGAATTTGGTAGGGATGCAGGCCATCTGTAGCAGGCCAGTGCATTCTGTCACTCCTACAGTCCCAGGCTGCAAGCCACTGTATTCCACTGGGGTGACAGCGTGGGTGTGCAAGGTGTTAATGGAAATAGTTTCTGTCCTTATTAATCTATTGGTGTGGATGCTGGCAGTGTGTTGCTTACAGCTAGGGACACACCTGCATGGGACACCTCTTCAGCATGCTGCATTCTGTGGGTATTCACATACAGAATTGGGGGTCATATTGTACACATTTCCAACACCAGGGATATGACCTGTGAGGTACCTGTGGCTGATGGTGGGGTGAGCTGAGTGCATGTGTGCTATGGAAGCTACTTGCATCAGACTCGCAAATATACATGGGGCATTCCCCTTATGCTGGCTTGTGTGGGGACATCAGCAGTTTCTCAATACTTCATAACTGTGCCTTTTGTGGTCTGCCAGTGTTTGGCCAGACTACATCAGTATTCCATACTACACAGACAAGTAATGTGCTGATAACCTGTATGTACAATTTCAAAAGTGTGTCCATTTGACAGTAACATTTTATACAATCTCTGTCTGGGGTACTTACACCTGTGCACTCTATGTATGTCTGGGACCACATTCATGCCATGTCCATCTTTCAGATGGTGGCAGATATTACATCCAAATAATTAGTATGGATTACTCCTGGATTGGGTCTTTCTGGGTTGCATTGTGTTTGGCACTGAAATTGGGAGAACTTGGCCCTGTCATCAACAGTACTGGCCATTGGCCACCGGGACACAACCCCTCCATGCCTACATGCTGACCAATTTCACACAATATGCAACACACAACACAAGGAGCCCTGCATATTATACACGTGTAACAATCTATCCTGCTAATATGGCCAGCTCAGGTAATCTGTGCTCCACTGTTATTATACCCACAAGTACATGTTGCTACATATGATTGTGGTGGGGGGGGGGGCACACCTGACAACTGTAAACATTTGCTATGACTGTACTGGTATTTCAGGTACTCTGTTAGCTTCCATTTCATTTTGTATTCTGACCTATCATGCAGACTAGAGGCATATCAGTGTAGTACAGATCTTAGGTTTTATTGACCTACATTTCCGTTTCAGATTTCTTACCTTTCAGAACAAACATCCCACTGCCTGACCTGTTGTAGTCTGTCTATGTAGGTCTGGAGGGGGGCTGCTCACCATTGCCATCAATTGGAGGCCTTAATACAGCCTTTCTTTATGGTAATCTACACCTGTCCTGCTGGCTGAGACTATTATTGTGTATGTGAACCTCACTGACATGCATGTGTGTGTCCTTTTGGACACACATTTGGCCCACCACATGTCCTGCAGTGGGTTTTGTCACCTTGTCTAGTACTGCCTACTATGTTGACACCAGTATTTTTTATGGATTTCATGCTGCCCATATGGGTGTCTACTATTTGTTGCCATCCCATTCAGCCACCCTCTTCTCTTGCATGCTCACATCCATACCATAGATGCAAGTAGCAGAACATACTACTCCATTCATCAGTTGATAGTGAGAGCGACTTATCTTGTGGCTGTGCCAGTATTGAGGATGGTGCTGGAGGGCTGACTATGCCAGATGCACATAGTACACTCCCTATACATGGTTTAGCACAGGTAGTGTCATGTTTGGCATCCTTTTTACTGTATGTGTGAGTCAGAGAGAGGTTTCATTCCCCAGGTTCCTACGGTGTCAGTGTATGTGCTATGTGTTGCCTCTTTGCCAAAGCCTGGGCATACTGGGCACACCAGCTTCTGCCTACAGGGGCAGGGTCAGGTTGTTCCTCCTCCGAGTCACTCTGTGCCTGTGCTGTCCTTGGCAATGGTGGGGGGCTGTGTGGCCCTGCCCCATGCTGTTCCTACTGCAGCTGTTTCCGCAGAATCATATTGTGTAGCATGGCACATACAATGACAATCTGGGTACATGTAGCTGGAGAGTACTGCAAGGCTCCACCAGATATGTCCAGGCACTGGAACTGTGACTTAAGCATCTCAAACACATGCTCTATTATGATTCTTGCCTGTGCGTTTGCCTCATTATGGAGTTCTTGTTCAGGTGTGTGTGCATTTTTGATGGGTGTCATCGGCCATGGCTCCGGTGCATAACCAGCATCCCCCACTAGGTGGCCTTATGAGATGTCCCCATTTTCAAATCTCTGGTACAGCTGCGTCATATGCCAGATGTGGGAGTCGTGATAGCTTCCAGGGCTGCCAGCACACATATTCATTATAATGCCCTGGGCATCACGCACAACTGGCCAGCTGATGGAAGGGAAGCACTTGCGGTTTATGTAGACCCTACCCTGCTCACCAGATGGTGCTTTGATGTGTATGTGCATGCAGTCTATAGCACCCACTACCTCAGTGTATTCTGCTATTTGGTGGAAGAGACTCATATTGCTGATCAACACCTCACGGGTGTCGTGGAAATATATGTGCTCACCAGCATGTGCTGACATGGCACTCAGGAACTGGTGGAGTACCCTGGATGCTGATGCATGTGAGATCCCCATGATATCCCCAGTTGGCCTTTGGAACGTACCTGTGGATAGTTTTCTTAAGCCTGCACATACCTTGGTATCCACTGGGATGGGTTCCCCTCTGTTGGTTCTGTGTGTGAGACTTGGACGGCACAGCCCAACAATTTGCTATAGGAGGTCCCTGTCTGGGTTCACTATGTATGATTGAAAGTTCATATGACCGAAGCCCATTTGAGTGAGACCAAATGACTGAAAACCCATTTGACCGAAAATCCATATGACCAAAAACTCATTTGACCGAAATACAGCACTGGCAAGTATATGCCCTGTTCCCCACTGTACTGTGACCCTGGAGTAAGAATATAAAGTTGGGGTGTGTGGGGGGGGTGAAGCCCCCCACATAATTGCAGTTTATGCACTATTACATACATGTGTATCCATGAGAAATGCATTAAAACATATAACATCATTAAATACTAGTTGCAAAATGTGGGGGGCTATGCCCCTCACACCCCCCATTTTTTTGGGGGGGTTGCCCCTCGCACCCCCCCCCCAACTTTATATTCTCACTCCAGGATCACACTACAGTGGGGAACAGGTCATATACCTGCCAGTGCTGTTTTTCGGTCAAATGAGTTTTCGGTCATATGGGTTTTCGGTCAAATGAACTTTCAGTCATTTGGTCTCAGTCAAATGGGCTTCAGTCATATGAACTTTCGGTCTAATGTAGTGAACCCCCCTGTCCACCCTATAGCACTCCACTATCTCCAGCTCATGTAGCCCCTGGTAGGTTACCCTGGGTCTGAACACTTCTCCTTCTCCTCACTGTAGGTCGGTCCTCAGCATTGTCATCACCACCCTCAGCCTCTTCCACATGTTGATTTATGAGAGCAAAAGCAGCCCCTATCATTTTGTTAGGTAAAATTTCCCCATTTGTGTACACCGGTGGTGGAGAGTTTGTGGGAAAAAACAGAGGGAAAGGTGTTTGCATAGTTTATAGTAGTGTGCTGGGCTGGGTTGGGCTGCTGCCTGTGTAATTGGCTGGTTCTGATACATTTCACCTGCAAGCTATGCTAGTTCTCCTTGATTACCTTCCTACTGCTATTTTCCCTTCTCATTGCCTTCCTGTTTAAGCCCCGAGGCACACCATGCAAACTCAGTGCTCAGATGTGAATGGAGCTGCTATTTCCTGTTTTTTCTTTTGGTTTAAAACCCGGTGCGAGGCACGCACACCCGTTTAGGCAATGGAAAGACTGCTAGGCAGCTTCAGACACACCCGCTACCATAGCTGTGCTTAGCTAAGGGCAAACATGGGTCACAGGGCTCCAATAAGCTTACAGCATGCATGACACACCCCCTTATGAAGTCATCTAGCTCTTAGGCTTACACCGTTGTCTTACTGCTCCTACATGGTTGGGTTCAAGCTAGCACTGAGGGGAAATCTGATTCAGTATCATTGCCCTCATTTGCATAGAACTGACTGCTAATGCATGGCTACAAATCCAACACTCAACCTTCCCCCTTAGTAACCACTATTCCATGGTCTTGTTGTGTTATGCATGCCGTTGACTATTATGGCAAAATTATGATTTTGGTTTAAAAGCTTATTTCCAGCTTTTTTTATTATTTTTGGGGCGATCCCATTTGCACACCACTGCCTTGTGCTTAAACAGCCAAAATCAGACAACAAAAAAAAAAGTAAATTTTTATAATTTTGAAATTATTTTTCATGCCTATGGCCATATATTTGGCCTTTGGCATGCCTAACCCTTTTAATACATGTATTTGTATGAGCTGGTATGCCTCCATTTTGTAGTTTACAGAAATGTATTCAGCTCACTGTAGGTTGGTCCTCAGCATTGTCATCCTCACCACCCTCAGCCTCTTCCACATGTTGATTTATGAGAGCAAAAGCAGCCCCTATCATTTTGTTGATTTTGCATGGACGTCTGCCTGCTTCCTGGATCACTAATTCACCTGATTTGCATGGTTTTCACCAGCAAATGAGGTAATCAGCATACAGAGGCTGTTTCCATGCAGAAATAGTGCAGGAGCATGACAGCCATATTGCCTGCAGCAGCTCTTGCACTATTCCTGCACACCATGCAGAGCTTGCTGAATCCTGGGGATAGTGTTTCTGTTTTAATTCACCTTTTCCAAATTAGTCTAATGAGCAGTAGTCAAAACATGTTTAGAATAGACACTGTCAAAATTCCCCCCCCTCTGACCCAAATATCAAATGCATTTCCACTCCTCTGCTGCCTAGCAAAAATTACCTTTTTTATTGGAAAGACAAAAACATGATATTACGGGGCAGAGAGGCACATCTGGAGATGGTGGCGGGAGCTAAAAATATTAAAGGCCTCTCTAACATCATTTTGGTGAATGAATCTAAGCCCACTGCAGCTGATATCCACGTCTGAAGAAAATGGAGCATATATTTTTCCTACTCCTTCCTGCAGGCTCAAAGATGTGTAGATTATTACATTGACTCCTGTTACCCTCATCATTGACATGGTTATTAAAGGAATAAACAAAGTCACATATGAGAAAAAGAAATATGATGCTCTCCTTCTTCTAATCTTATGGCAAGATTTTTAGTATTGACTCCATCTTGCTTGCAAGGCTCATCACTCCAACCACAATGAATTTCATCACTTGTGACTGGAGAGAGGACTAAAATGAATCCATCAGGACATAAGTTACTGAATCAAACTGATTAACTGAGCCAGATCTTCGTGGTAATCACTGCTGTGTGCTGATGAGTTTGCTGTGTTTAGGTAGCATTCACATTAACAGATGTCTCAGCTTGTAGTACCATATCTGTAGTCTGTATTTACTTGTGTTTAGGATCACATTGTTTCAAAGTGCTTTTGTGGTTTAACTGCAGATGTTTAGGCAGCATAAACACTCAGAAGATGAGGTACAAACAAATGAAAAACAAAAATATACACTGTCATTTCAACTGAATGTAAATATTATTGAAAACACTTAAGCTACTACCATAAAACAAATAATTGTTCCATGGGTAAACATGTTTCTTTTTGTTACACATTTCCAGAAATGTCATCATCAGTTTATCAGTTTAAAATATTAAGTTACAAAAAGTCTCTGTCCCAGTATGCATAACAGATCAAATTTCTTAAACTTTAAAACCCAAAACATTTGCCAGATTGTCTCATACTTAACATCTGTCTATTATAGTGTCACTTTTTGTTCTTACTCTCACAAGTGGTCTTTCCTCCTTTGTAAAAATAGTTCACTTGCAGTTTGTTGCTGCTCTCCTTTCTTCCTGCTGCCACTACTGCATGAGTTTTAGATGCTGCATTATCGCTGCCTCAAAACCTGACACCTCATTTTATTGCTGCTTTCTTTGACTTTCTGTCACTGCTGTGTAAGTTTTAAATGCTGCATTCTCTGCTGCCTCGTCACCTGGTTCTTTTTCCACAATGTCACCCTCAGCTCTTCTGAAAATGTTAACTGCCAGTGCCATCTCATCCCATGAAACAGAAGAATTGTCACCAGGATCATCTTGCTCAATTATTTTTAACAGAACATCATCTGAAATCCTTCCTGACTCCAGTTTTATTATCTGCATCACTTCAACAGACTTGCTTACTTCCTTCTCCACAGAGACAGCTAAACACTGTTCATTTGTAACATCCACCATACAGAAATCTTTATTTACATTCTAAAGCAACATACTGAACATTTTTTCTCCAAATTCTCACCTTTCATCTCCAAACTCTCAGTAGCTTTTCTCTCTTCCTCCTTGCTGCTGCTTCCCTTAGTCCTTTTCTTTGCTGCTGTAGGAGCCCTCCAATGCCATCTAACAGCTCCAATGAGTAGGGAAGTTGCACAATGCCCTTGCCAAATTTCCTCTAGCAGTTTAAATATCACCTCAGGTCTCCTCTGAAATGAGGCTACTAGTCTAGTGGGACTGAACTGGTCAATATAGGATAAATAAAATAAAATAAAATAAAATAAATACTAACATTCTTTGAAGGCCATGAGTGTGAACAGTTTAGATTGTTAAACATATGAGCGCAAATTTACCAGAAGTGGGAAAGTCCCCTTTTCCTGAGGTACAGCAACCTTACAGTTGACTATATTAAATACACGAAGAGACAAATAAAGAGAGGGCAGGGGACTTTGCTAACCTTACTTTAAAATTCACAAAGCAGAAAGTATATCCAAATGTTTACAGGGAAGGGATATGAAAGCATCTAAAACCAAAGCAAGAAATAGGATAATGAACATTTTAATGATTATGTTTAATGATCATAAACATTTTCTTTTGGAAAAAAAAATATAAAAAACGACAAATATTGCAAACATATGAAACTTTGATATTGCCTTCATGTAGATTTAACGAGTTAACATAGCAATCATATTAATCAAACTCACAGGAAAGTAGCTATGGATCAACAGCAGGGCACATGTCTGAGGCATATAAAGGCATAGATTTAATGACTATATGCCTTTGTTATTTGTACACCCACACAAATCTGTCCTTCGGAGTCGGAAAAAAAAGAACTCCAGTAACAGTGCTTGTTAAGGTTATACCACAAGTGTAGAAATCTCTTCATGGCCTCTTAGAATTGTTGTGAACATATCCATGACAACAGGATTTGTTTGACAAATGACTTATATAACCTGAATGTGAAGCCATTTTAGTTTAACATTGGTTCCAGAAATTTTATGCCAGTAGAGATAACAAATATTTTATAATCATTCTTAGTTGATTGTTAAGAAATGGAGATACTTAGTGGGCAGTAATGCCATTTGCAATTGTTTTTATCTTTAATAAACCTGATTTGTGTTCAAGTCATTTACTGCAAAAAAGTCAATACAAGGTAACTTGATAAAAATATGGACTGTGTCATCAAATGAACTGCCAACACATATTACATGGTGCAAATAATTTTATCATAGCTGCTAACTTACGTCATACATACATACATACATACATACATACATACAAACATTTCAAGCACAGGCATCAATGCCCTTCTAGCCTGCCATTATACCAAAATGCGTGTTCCCATAATGTGTCCAAGCTGATCTTAAAAAAAATTTAAACTAGCATTTGCTTTAATGTAATTTGGTAGTCTGTTCCATACATCAGCTGCTCTCTCAGACTTCTCATTCCTATAGAATCTTCTACATAGGTTGTCTGATGATTCTCTAGTACTTTTTGATGACCCCAAACATTCCCAGAGATAGTTGTCTCTAAATGCCCTATATACCTGAATAAGATGTCATCTTAGATATCTATAAAAGACATTGTACAAGTTCACATATTTTAGTCTTTCATAATAAATTAAATGTTCACATCTATGGATACCCTTGGTTTATTCCTGCTGTTGTCTTTCCAGTTTACTCATGCTTGTTTTCTTATAAAGTTTCCGTATTGTTATTCCATACCCTAGTTTGGGTCTAATGTAACTAACAAACAATTACTTCATAATTTCTGATTTCCTAGACTTTATAAATCTTTTTATACAACCTATAGTTCAATAACTATCATTAATCAATTGGTTGATATGATTAGAAAACACATAGCTGGATCTACCCATATACCCAGGTCCTTAAATGATTCTACAATTTCAATCACTGTGTGCTGTATTAAATATTCACCTCTCAATTTATGTCTCCCAAATCTTACATGCTTAGTTTTTGATATAGTTATCAGCATAATATTCTCCTGTGCCCAAATGGTCAATTTAGTCAAGTTCTTTTGCAGACATACCTTGTATGTAACACATGTAATCATACCAAATTTCAGATCATCTGCATATAGACTCAAGAACACCTCAGATGAAAAGTTAGGTCTGAAATACACAATCTAAACAAGTAAGGGCCTAAGACAGAACCCTGGAGGACACCCTGAGTGTAATCAAGAATTTCACCTGTCCAATTGCTGTATGATACTTGCCATGTCCTATTTGTAAGCCATGCAGCTATCCATCTTATCAGGACTACATCAATGCCTAGTTGTTCTGATTTATTAATCAGTGTTTTATGTATGACCCTAACAAATGCTGAAGTTAAATCTATATAAATTATATCACAGCACATGTTTTCATTCATAGCTGTTATTATATTGTTATAGAACATCATGTTACAAGTGGTAATACATCTATTTTCAACATACGCATACCGAAACATGGTTTCAAGTCCCATCCTCTCCAGTTCTGACAATAACTTACCCAGTATTACCTTCTCCATTATTTTCCACAACATGAAGTAGACTTAAGGGTCTATATGACTCTGGGTTTGTCCTACTCCCCTTTCCCTTAAAGACAGGTTGAATAACCACATGTCTCCAATCTTGAGGAATGTCCCCATATTTATATGACCTAGTAAATAACAGATATAGTGGTACTGTAAGTTTTTGCTGAAGTGTTCTCAGGTCATTATTACTAATTCCACATCCTCCCTGTGCTTTGTTTGGATTCAGTTTGCATAGTTCTTATTCAGTTCAGTTCTGATGATGTCTTTGTAAGTGGATGAAAGTGCTTAACTTTGACTTTGTACTTTGGTTAAATAAAAGTGTTTTTAGAATTACTGTGATCTGGTGATTAGCTGACTAGCTGGTTGTTCTTCGATTATTCTGTGTTTGTCCAGCTTGTTTATTTCAGTTTTCAAAGTTGTAGTTTGACCTTTCTTCCATTTATTCCATCTGCAGTTTTTCCACCACTCCAGTTAGTTTTACTTAGTGACTGTTTTGCTTCCATGTAATCTGTAATTAATCTTCTGTGCATTGGTTTAGACTTCAATTTGGTAGAATTATCCAGCAATAAATTAACCTTCATAACTCCATGATCTGTGCACATAAACAGTGATAAAATGACTTAAAGTAACAGTAATTTGTTTAGGAACACAAACAATGTTTGGTACGTTCCTTTCCCTGATAGGTTTTTCTACAATCTGAAGCAATTGTTGTTTCTGAACATATGTTGTTAATAATTTCCTTTCTAATGTTGTTGAATCAATATTATTCTACTCTTTTTTCTGACAAACTGAAGTCCCCAGCTATTATTTTTCACTCCTGTGTTTCATGTAAGAAATGTATGAATTCCTCTAGGCCATCAGCACTTGACTTCAGTGGTCTATACACTCCAACAATTGTTATATGTTCCAAGGTTGTTATTATTGTCACTGTTACACAGACTGTAGTATTGGTGTTATCACTGAACATGTAATAATCACAGGTCTCATAACTATCTTTATTGGCTATCATAACACTTCCACCTGATTTTTTGTTAGAATACTTGTTACAGTAAAAATATGTATACCTTGACAAAACTGTCATTGTTCTTTAACCATGTTTCACAAACAATAACAACACTAATCTTGTGGAAATTTACCAAATTTTCCAATAAAAAAACTATTATTAATGCTCCTAGCATTAATGACCATCAGAAATGCATCAAATGTTGCTATCTGTGGACTGTTAAGTTTTCAACTTGGCAAAAATCCTGCCTAGTGTTTGTCATATTTTGCAAAATATCTGCTGCAAAAATTTTCTTCCCTGGTCTTAGCAAATGCATGCCATCCTCTTTGAACACATGTTTGTCCCGAACTAGGCTTGGATACCCTACACATTTCCATTTTTTTTAAATGGGACATTTTTTCCATGTAGGTATTTACCCCCCAAAATATTTCATTCATGGTGACTTGACTATCCTTTCCATATGTGATTTGTGAAAAATATGTGCAAATACCAGTACACGCTATACTATCTAAGAGGGCTGTCAGTTCCCTACATACAGAGTCCTTGCAGATAATATTATTTGTACCAATATGAATGAAAACAGATCCATACTCCCTTACATTTAGGCATTCCAAGGCTTGTCTCACATCGTCTATTTTTGATCCTGGCAAGCATAACACTATTCGATGTTCATTATCTTCTCTGCAAATATAAGTATCAGTTCCTCTAATAATAGAGTCGCCAATTGTAAGAATATCTTTTCTGACCGGATCAGAAGAATCTTCAGCTTCTAATGCAGTATTATCTGCTCTATCAGTTATTACAAAGGAATGATCTTCATCACCATTAGTCTTATTAACCCCACTGTTTTCATTGTGTATTAAATTTGCAAGCATACAGTTCTCATCCAGCTGGCTTTGTACATCCACAGCTTGAGCCATGCAGTCAGCATCTGTCTTTTTCTTCTTTTTTCTTACAGTAATGTTCTTCAATCTTTTCACATTCAGTTTTGATTTCTTCCTTTTCACCTGCCCCTTGCCTCTTTTTCTACCTTCTCTTTTGGAAACATGATTTCTACTTAATTACTAGTTTCCATAACACATTGTACAACATTGTATGTACTACTGTTTCGCATCTTGTACCGATTTATATTTCATCACATTTAAGTTTTGACCTTTGATGTTTTGTGTTACTCCATTTGTGACCATTTTCTTCTTTATTCTTATTTGGTTTGTCTACTTACTAACCAGGGCTTTTCTCCTTCTTGTATTGATTTGTATGTAATCACATTTAAATCTTGTATTGACTTGTATGTAATCACATTTAAATCTTGTATTGATTTGTATGTAATCACATTTAAATTTATGACCTTTATGTCTTGTATTACTCTATGTCTAATTGCTAACTTGAGTTTTTCTCCTTGGGCCTCTGCTGAAAAAGGACATGTGTCCAGTTGGACTTTCCTGGTAAACAAATACAAAATAAAATAAATAAAAAATATATATTTTTTCCGTTGACTGAAGGTTTTATGATAGAACAATGTTATCATTCTCTGCAATCTGTGTGCTACATAAGAAAGCAGTGACCCTTTTTAGTATGTATTCTTTTTACTTTATAGACATTTATCAGTTTCTTTTTCTTCCTTATTATTTGTTGTGAACTTATTCCCTTCTTTATTTTTTTTGTTTCCTTCTAAACTCCCTGAATCCTGTGATTGCTGAAGAGTTGCATCCAGAATTCCAGAGTTGTCAGGTGCATCGTCTTGTTTCTTAGGGGGTGAATGATCTTTACAGACAATAGACACATCATTTCCTAAATGTGTTCTGTTTGCTCTTTGCCTAACATTATTTATCTCATCAGTCCAGTCATTAATATATGAAACAACAGTTCTCCAAGTTGTGCCAATTGCGCAAATGAAGTCATCATCAGTAATCTAGATTTACTTCTAATAATGGTAAGCAATTCATCCAGCTTTGTAATCAGGTCTTACCTTTAAATATGCATAGCATTTGTTACACTGTACAGATATTAGTGTTTTAGCAAATCACTAATGGCATACTCATTTAACAAATCAATATTCAGCTTCAAACAAAAAAATATATAGAAAGAAAGAATAATCAAAATCAGTAACCACAGAATTTAAAGAAAACTGAAATCAAATTCATAAGAGAAAAACCACACAAGCAATACACAACTAAATACTGAAGTAAGTACAGTAAAGTTGTTGTTGTTCTGACCATACAACTTCTGCAAGTCAGACCAAAGCTGTAATTCCACATAGCCCACAAATGCACACAATAGCTTCTGCTCACTATCACTCACAGTCACACTTCTTTTCAACAGTAAAGATCAATAAATCACAAACCAAGATAGAATTGTTTAGATAAGCTCTGGAGTGTCCTCCTTTCTGCAGTCTGAGTAAATTTAAAGCTGACTAGGCCCATTGGGATGGCTAGAGCTTGCCTGTCTAAAATATATCCCTTTCTAACAACTAACAGTGAAAATTAAAGGTAAAACGACACAATATAAATCAAAGTAAATCTTCTTGTCTACAAGCTATCCCTTCCTTCTTACAAACAGTGAAAAAACATGCCAAAATAAAATATAAATTTAAATAAAACTTCTCTTACCAGTCAACCCAACAGTAATTCACAAACCAAGATAGGATAGTTTAGATAAGCTCTGTCCAGGTACACATTGTGAAGAAGCATAAATTGTACATAAGTTTTTTTTGACTGGAAACAGACTGTCTACCCTGCTTGGATTACTTTTGAATACTTAGTAATTCTGTGTAATATTTCAAATTATATATTTTTTATTATTTTTTTACTTAGGATGAGTTTAAGTTCGCTACTTCTACTGCCATTATCTGATCTGATTGATATACAGTGATTAACTAGATATATATGGATTGAAAATCTTCCACACACACAGAAGTTTCTTACACTGTTTTGTTTTTGGACCCACTGTACTTATTTAGAGGGTCATTTGGGACTTCAGAGATACCACCAAGATTACTTGTTTTTAGATCATAGCACTACCTAACATCTGGCCCTACACTATACAGCACTCTGGTGACCCCTGTAAAACCATGTCCTCAAATCATAATAGCCTAATCCTAATAAAGGTCCTGACAATATGGGTTTGCAATTTGCTAATGTCTCTGTGACCAGCATGGTAAATATGGGCATCCTTAGACAATGTAACAATTGTCTCATGTACCCAAGCAACTTTTGAATCCTTAAAAAAATTCATACAGTATGCAAGAGATATACAAGCAGAACTTCCTTGGGGCAAAAATCTTGCTTACAAACAAGGTAATTAAAAATACACACACGCACGCACACTACATCCTTCAAACATACTGCTCACCACACACATAGACCTTCTCATGCTGAGGCATTTAAAATTAACCTGTCCAATCCTCAAAGACCTCCTAAGCCTTCAAATAGCAACACCGACCCTAAGCAATCGCTAAAGTACTTACTCAAAGCAACACTTAACACCACACAGAAGCCTGCACCCAATGATCCCCCAAGAACAAAGTCCATAAGCTAGCCAATACCTTACCTAGTACTCTTGCCATAGGAGATTCTATTGTATGCCCCCCTCTCCAAGCTAGACAAGGAGAAGATAATGGTTAGTTGCCTATCTGGAGCTAGGATCCACAGGCTCACATACATACTCAAGTAACTGTATCACTGGTACCAATATGATTCTGTTATCGTCCATGTGGGTGTAAATGACCTGAGATGTACCTCACTGGAATATATGAAAAGAGGTATTATGGATCTGTCTGAATATGTGTCACAGACAGGTACCTGCCTTGCTTTGAGCAGCATTCTACCTTCACCAAGGATGATGTCACAGTATCAACAGAAAATGATTGATTTTAATAATTGGCTGAGTTTCTAAAGTTACTTCAGGGGTAATCCACCATCTATCAGTATGGGAGGACATGATTAACAGACCACATTTCTTTGCCAAGGATGGTGCGCACCTGTCTACCCTTGGCTTTTTGATATTGGCTAAAACTTTATACATCCCCTTAGATCCTTTTTAGACAATATCAAAATGACAAAACTACCAATATAGCAAAAAAGCCCTCAAAGCACCCTTATGGTGTTACTGCTCAATGTTAGGAACCTAAACAAGAAGCTCCATGCCCTACAAGCTCTACTTAGCCAATTACCAAAACTTGATTTAAAGCTGCAAAAAGAATTCCTGCAGTGCAAAGCTGTAGAGAGGAGATTAAAGTGGAGGTGTCCTGAACTACAGCAGCAACAGATACAATTTCAGGCAGATTAAACAGGATGATGCCCTGGGATTTATCTGTGTCAAAGTCTCCATAGACCATGTTACGTACTATGTCTTGGTCAGACAGGTCACCCTTTATGACTCTTATCTTGACCTACTACAGGATCTCACCATCCAACCAAATACCTTATTCATGGGAGACTTTAACTACCCTTTTGTAGACTGGGAAATGTACACTGCCTCTAATTCATATGCACAATAGTTTCTGGACTTTATCAACAGAATCATCCTGGACCAGATAGTGCTCATTCCAAGTAGTGTTTCAATCATATCAGGCTTATTACTGACTAACATGAGAGGGCATTTAACCCCCATGTCATGTCCTCATTGGTGAGGTCAGACAAGAAAGCAGTTTCCCTTAAAATAAAAATCAACCCAGAAAACCCACCTAAATCCATAATAGGAACTATTCTAAAGCAAGCTGCATCCTATGAAGCAACAGTTTGTCAAAATTCATGGCTTTCCCCGAAATCCAGAGAACACAGGAACCTGTACATAATTATTTACAGAAACTCTCTATAAACATGTAAATAGCTGCATCAAGGCTGCAGTACCTACCAGAAGCAAGGCTAGATATAATACCGGAAGCAAACCCCACTGGTAGAATCATTACCTTAATGGGGTATATAACAAAAGAAAAAAGTCATGGCCAAAATCAGAAAGAAAAATTTTCGTACAGACAAGAGCTCCCTGTTTCAACTAAACAAAATAGTAAGAGATCTAATAAAATCCAGCAAGGTCAATTACAAGGTCAGGACAGCCTCCCAGGCTAAAGGCAATCACAAGACTTTCTTCAGTTACTTAAATGTACCACTCAGCAATGTGCAGAACTGGTGGGAAATGGCACAGCCTTCTCTGACCAGGGAAACATAGTGAATCTACCAGCTGATAAATGTAGCTGTAATTTCACCCTCCCCCAACACCCAGTGTGAAATCCTTTTTAGCATACATCCCCAATATAAACAAGGAACAAGTTCTGGAGTTTCTAAAACCAAAAACACTGCTTCAGTGAGCCCTGACAATATCCATGGTTGCCTCCTAACTAGCATAAAACATGACCTAGCAGGACCACTTGAGGCACTTTTCAACTACAGCCTCAAAACAGGCTATGTGCCAGGTGAATGGAGGGCTACAACAGTCATCCCCCTTCACAAGGGTGGACCATCTACTGACCCCCAAAAGTATAGACCCATCAGTCTGAGAAGTCTAATATGAAAAGCCATGGAATTAATTATCATGGAAATGATCAGTAGGGTCATTGGCAACCTGCAGACACTGCACTCATTCCAGTTTGGCCTTGTTAAAGGAAGTTCTTACCGATTCAACATGGTGGAATTCTTTGAGTGGGTCACCAAAGTTATGGATGAGGGGAAAAATGGTGAACACCACCTACCTTGACCTTTGAAGGCTTTAAATACAATATCCCACTCAGGTATTGTTAACAAACTCTCAGAACTATGCATAAATTCATGCATAACTCACTGGATTGCTTTCTGGCTCACAGATAGGACCCAAGAATTAAGGACCAGTGAGATGACCTCTACCAAGAGACTGGTCACCAGTGGAGTATCCAGGGATCCAGGCTGGGTCTGTCCCTGTTTGGCATCTGCTCCTTAGAAGTCAAGGCTAATGTCAATGGTTTCTGACTCACCAAGTTCACAGATGACTGTAAACTGGGAACTATCATAGATTCCCCCATGACACCAGCATCCTGCAAGATAGTCCAAATCAAACAAATGAATGGTGTCAAAGGCCAGAACCAAGAACCAAAAAACATTTTCTGAGGGCTGTCTCCTATTTTGTGGTAAAATGATCTCAAAGCCATGGATTACAACTCAGCACAACGAAATGCATTATAGTGCCCTTTGGAAATCACCCAGCCAATCTAATTACTCCATCGATAAAACACCACTAAGAGTTGACTCAATAATTGGGGATCTGGGAATATATGTAGACAGTAACCTGGCCTGCAACCATCACTTAGGCAAGATAGTAATAAAATCATTCTGTGTTGTCCAACTCATAAGCAAGGGTATGGCATCCAGATGCAAGGAAGTTATAGTACTACACTACTCAGCCATAATCAAACCCTTCATTGAGTACAATATTCTCTTTGGCATGCACTTAACCAGTCTCTTGCAACAGCTGGAATGCCTTAAAGGTTCCTGACTAGGAGAATCAAGAGTATGAATATCCTGTCCTACACAGATTGCCTTAAGGCCCTATCTCTGTTGTCAGTCTCCTACAGGTTACTGAGCAGTGATCTATGCCTAGCATATAAGGCACGCTCAGATCTATCTCTGATGGATTTCTTGCATATTCACAAAACAAGCAGCAGGTGAAGCACTAAATCCAAGGTCCTTAACTTTCCCTGTGACTTAAATGGAACATGCTGCAGAGACCAATATGTATCTCAAAGGATCCCTGCGCTATGAAATAAGCTTTTCATCTACATGAAGCAGAATTCATTCCTAAACCTATTCAAATAATTCATAACACACCTTTCGGCCACCAAACCCAGACCAAAACACTAAAGGTGGAGGCATGTCCATATTCATTAAGGATATCCACACCTCCAGGCTAGTTGCTCAGCATAATGCATTTGAGATTATCCAAGTTCAACTAACTCTGGGCAAAACCGCAATTCAGATTGTAGCTTGCTACAGACCCCCCACCATGCCCCAGGATTCCCACTCCTCTTTTCTTGATACACTGGAAAATATTAAGGTACAACCCAACACTCTAATAATGGGTGATTTCTACTACCCTACCATTAACTGGGAAAACTACTCATGTACCGACTCTTTTGCTCAATGTTTTCTGGAAATCATCAATTCCAACACTTTGGATCAACTTATCCACACCCCCACCAGAGGCAGCAATATCCTAGACCTGGTCATCATCAACATGGGTGACCGGTGTTCCATACCAGAGGTCAGCTCCTTGTTGGTCAGATCTGACCACAAGCTAATCACCCTAGACATCCACATCCTGCTCCCACCCCCATTAGGAAAACAACCATAAAAAAAATTCTCCAAAGCCAACTTCACGCTTCTTAAAACAGAAGTGGCAAACTTCATGACACCCATGCAGATGGACAATAGAGGTACGACTGCTGAATCCTACACAAATGCATTTTATAAGCACTTACACAAGTGCATGGATCGTGATATCCCTAACAGAGCCAAGATGCTAACCTCCAAAAAAAGGAAGCCGATCTGGTGGTCTTCTGCCATAAACAAACTCTACAACAGAAGAAAGAAACTGTTGCAGAAAAGAGAAAATCCTATGATTGGAGGAACTCCCTGGTCAGCCTGAGTAAGAAGCTGAGATCCCTCATAAAATCCTCCAAAGCTAGTTATGAAAACAAAATTGCCACTGATTCTAAAGACAACCACAAAGCATTCTATAGCTATGTCAAAAATCTCAATGGCAACACTCAGATATGCTCTGAGTTACAGCACAATGACACTAACTATACAGAACCAACTGATATTGCCAATATCCTAGCAGATAGGTTCAGTGCTAACCTTACCCCCCACTCACCCCCTAAAGGGCCCATCTTTATACTGGAAGAATGCAAAGATCCTGTAATCACGGCTGCACAGGTAAAAACTTCACTCTCCAAAGCCAAGAACACATCATCCATGGGACCTGACAACATCCCAGGCTGCCTTCTACATGAACTACAGAATGAACTGGCACCCCACCTAAGTACCATGTTCAATCATAGCCTCACCTCAGGCTTTGTGCCCATTGAATGGTGCACTGTGACAGTTATCCCACTCCAGAAAGGGGGGGCCACAACAGACCCCGGGAACTACCGCCCCATTAGCCTGACGAGCCTTATCTGCAAGGCCATGAAACATATCATCATGGAACTCATAAACAAAGGCATTGGAGATCTCCAAACCCTGGACCCCACACAGTTTGGGTTTTTAAAAGGCAGATCATGTCTCCTAAACCTGATAGACTTCTTTGAAGTAGTCACCAAAGCCATAGATGAGGGTAAGGTGGTTCACACAGCCTATCTAGATCTCGCCAAGGCGTTCAACACCATCCCCCACTCTGGAATTATAGATAAACTCAGTAAACTAGGTATAAATCCCTATGTCACAAGATGGGTTGCCAACTGGCATACTGAAAGAACCCACACTGAAAGTAGCAGACTCCAAATCAGACTTCAGAACAGTGACAAGTGGAGTACCACAGGGTTCAGTCCTGGGTCCTCTCCTGTTTGGTATCTACTTCTCTGAAGTACAGGCTGACACAGAAGGTCTTTGGCTAACTAAGTTCGCAGATGACTGCAAACTAGGAGCCATAATTGAAACTCCTAATGATGTGGACATCCTACAAAAGGGCCTCACTGAGACAGATGCCTGGTGTCAAAGACATGGTCTCAAGCTTAATGCCAAAAAGTGCATTGTCATCCCCTTTGGTAAAAATTCTGTACCCATGAACTACCACATAGGCGGTAGTCTACTTAACACCGAAAGTGTGATAAGAGACCTTGGGACACAGGTAGACAGTAGTCTCTCCTTTGATAATCACATTGCCAAAGTGGTCAGGAAATCCTTCTACATGGCACACTTCATCCAAAAAGGTTTCTCATCCAGAAAAAAAGAGGTCATTGTTCCCCTCTACTCATCACTCATTAGACCCATTATAGAGTACAATGCCTCTTTTGGTATGTACCTCACAAGACATCTACAACAACTGAAAAGGCTGCAAAAATTCCTCACAAAGAGGATTACTGGCCTCAAACAGATGCCTTACACAGTCTGTCTCAAAAAACTCCAGCTTTACTCTGTCGCATATTGCCAACACAGAGGTGATCTCTGCCTAACATACAAAGCTATGTCAAACCCTGTTGGACATGCTCCACTTAAAGAAATCACAATCCCTCCGAGCTACATGCTCTAGGGACCTAAACCTTGTCACCACAATAAACAGAACATGCTGGAGGGATAGATTCCTGTCCCAGAGACTTCCCATACTCTGAAACAGACTACCTTTCTATGTCAAACAGAGCTCCTCATTAGCACTCTTCAAGAAAAATCTTGATGATTGGATGGGTAATAGGAAATTCACCCCAGGGATCACTTCTGTGGTTCTGCTTGACAGGGGCACAGGAAAATAATTTACTTGGGTGGCGAAAGCCAGGGTACATTTTTGGCTAGGCTTGTATAGGCCTTCATATAAATGAAGTTGTATTTTACCACCAATTCCATTAAACTTAAGAAGACTAATTTCTCATTCTGAGTTAGCTCTCCATGCTCCAACAGGGTCTCCTCTAACATTTGCATCCCTTCTCTATGGGGAATGCTGGAGAGTAAATCTATTACATCTACTGTAACAAACACCAAGGGCAGGATTCACAAAGCCTCCGTGTAAGAGTTACAAGACTTACACGGAGGCTGCAGTTAAACGGTGTGACGTCAGCATGCCATGCATATGCATGAGGGCGTGCTGAATCACACCTAAGGCTAACACGGTCCGTGTAAGACAATAAGGGGCGTGTCCACAGGGCGAGCCCTGCAAACGGACACGCCCCCAGAAGAGTAAAAGTCCCGAAAGTAAACCCCCATGACAGAGTCCGTGTAAATGTGAATAAACACAACACAACACATGCCCCCACAGACTATGAACATAAAATGTATAAATGAACATCTTATATTTTTTTATAAGTTGCAAAGATGTTTGGCCGTGAGTGCGCTCGTTTGCGCAGGCGTGCCCGATGCTTAGCCACAGTTAGCATTCAGTGGAAAAGCATATAAGAACTAAATATGCAAAGTAAGCCAAGAAGCAATAGCATAGCGGTAGAGACGTTGGCTGAAGAGGAGGCAGTCATGGTTCGAGCCCCCACAACATCAATTTTTATTTTTAGTGAAATAAGCACGAAACAATTCCCTGACATATATGTACATATATAAAATTATATTTTATGTAAAATGTAATGAAATGGGCCATGTATTTTGAAGAAATGTAAGATAATAAAAAATAAAAAAAATGTCAGATGTGCCTATAGCTGAGCTACACTCTAACAAGTTGAGTATATCTGCCCATAGGTGAGCAGTGGTTTAACAGGTGTAAAATGAGTGCCCGTAGGTGAGCAGTGGTTTAGCAGGTGTAAAATGAGTGCCCGGGGTTGAGCAGAGTTCTAACACGCTGAAACTGTGTGCCCGTAGCTGAGCTGGGTGTAATATGCATGCTGACAGCCAAACAATGCATAAACCAGCATGACCCATTTGCGCAGAGCTGCGCACCGCGCCAACAAGCTAACCGGCGGGCAACGTTGAGCAAGCTGTATCAAAACTGCCTTTACACAGACACACCTCCTAGCCTGTGTAGACAGTCATAAAATATAAAAAGCAATGGCCAGGCTCGAACTCAGGATACCATGTACTATAGTCAAAGTACTTAACCACTAAGCCATAACAGTTGCTCTTAGAAATGCAGTAAAAGCATATGTATAGGAATGAATGGAAAGGGAAGCATGACAAAGCAGGTTTTGTGAAGCTGATACAATTCCAAAATGGCCAATAACAGATACGTGCGGGGAAAAATGGCATATATATATATATAAGCCCCATAGGCGGGAATACACAGCATAACTGATTGTGGAACCGACTTGCAGCCAGGATGGCAGGTGTAGGAGAGGTTAGTTGCTTCTGAGCACAGAGGTGGGGCGTTGAGGAGTCCAAATATGTGGTTTGGCTCCATGTCCATGATCATGAGGCCCAACTCATGCAGGGCCAGGTCCTGTGGGGAGCATATAGGGCTGAGGCGTGGGACCGGTTGGCATAAGATCTCACCAGTGCCACAGGAATACCAAGGACTGGTGAACAGGTCCGTCACCACCATGCAGACCTGAAGAGACGGAAGCAGGACCAACTGAACCGTTGGATCCAGGAGGCCCGGCAAATGCCCAACGCCCCACTACTGAGTAAGTTACATGTAATTATTTATGTAAGAAATTAACCTAGCTGATATTATGGAGATGTGTATTCCAATATTACTTCATTTATATTACAGCTGCAGGTGTCCGTTCCATGAACCATCGAGCCTATGCCGATAGGCTGGTGCGGTTGCACCACCGGGCAGGTCAGTAATTCTCTCCCTGTAACTGTAAAATAATATATAAGTATGACAGTTTGCAAAAGAGTGCAGTGTAGTCACTTATTAATAAAATGTGCAAGTAACAGTGTAAGAGAGTTTGCAAGTATTGCTTGATTACAAAAGTGTGATGCAGCCTGTAATCCAAACATAAAAATGAAACAAGTCTGAAATAAAGATGTCCCACCTGTAATATAATAGTACATAACCTGCAGCAGGCTGAAAAGTACAGCTACAGAAGCTGAGTAAAACACGTGTGAAATATATCCATGTTTAAATTCTGAAACATGACATAAGTGAGACTGTTGGAAAGGATTGTTATAACTAAAAGTAAAACATGTCAATAAAGCCTAGAAGTAAGTACCATCCTGAATTGTAAAAATAAAATAAGTGAGAGAGTGTGAGAAAGAGGTATGAATCCACCAATAAAGTAGTAAGTACACCTGAATAAAGTATACCGCAGTCAGTACAGAATGAAATGAATGTGACAGGCAGAACCAAACAGCAACATGTGTTGAAAAAAGTAATGCAGCTGGAAAGTGTGTCCCAAAATTTGGATATGTTGCTCTCAGTTTGCAATATGCAGATAGTATGGTTGTATGAAATACCAAACATCCACAGTTGTCTATAGCCATACAAAGCAAATGTAGCAGGATGATGTAGCTGAACAGAGCCAGATATGAATGTGTATGAATAAATATGAAATGTATATTGATGTAGCAGTAACATTCCTATCACCAACCTGAATTAGTTATCACATAGGAAACTGTAGTCAGACATGTAGTGTGTATATATCTGCAGCTAGTAGAAATGTACAGCATATGTATAGGTATTTGAAGTTGTTAATGGAATATTTCTTCACCCTACCCTATAACCACAAATAATCCATTCCACGTGAAATGGGTATGTGCATTCACAATTAACACCCCTGGACATTTGTCCTGTTGGTTCATACATATTTGCATGTACGTTGATGCATGTGCCCTATTCATACATCCAAACCTGATGGCCTGTTGCCATCAATCAACCCTGCATGTTGTTGGATTGTGTATTGCTGTTCAAATTATGCATGTGTTATGCTTGCTGTTCAATGGCTTGAATTTATGGGTGTTTGGTTAATGGGAATACTAATGCATGCTGTTAAAACTAATTGTGAATGGTATTGTACATTACTAACCCCAACTGTCATAACATAATGCAAAACATACGATGACAGGGAAGGCGGGTTCCAGCGGACCCACCTCTCCCACCTCAGCTGGTGAGTGCACCTGGCAGTAGTGCCCAGGCTGGACCCTCCTCCGGTGGCCCTGTGCCACCTATGGGTGGAAGTGCTGCAGGGGATGGGGCTCGCCCCCCCCCCTGCAAGTGTGGCTGGAGGAGAACATCCACTCACCCTCCATAGTGTCCGGACTGTGGTGCGTAGGGAGATCTGGCACGCTGTGCTTGGCCCCTATGCCAGCTTGAGGCACGGGTGGCACAACTCACGGGCGTGCCTGCTGCCCGGCCTACAGAGCCCCGTCCTGGGCAGTGAAGGCACAGTGGCAACTGCCCATAGGTGGGGATCTCAGTTACACTGTTGCCATCTGTGGGCTCATGGGCTCAAGATATCCAAACATCCGTCCCCGTCAATTGTGTAACCCCCCCACATGTGTCATACACCACCCCCTGTATGCGTCTTGTTTGTCTTGTCTGTTAACCTCCCCTACCTACCTCCTCAGCTATACCAACTTTCTGTACCTGACATACCACTCTCACCTGAAAAAAAAAAAAGGGCACTCTGTACCCACAAGAAAATTACACCCATACATAGCTGCCCATTTTGCACACATGTCTGCTGGACATGTAAACTGGCAAATACAATTGGCTGTACAACAAATATTATTGTTGTCCTCACACCTCTTTCAGGGGTGGAAGGTTTCAAATTTCACACCAAATTACAAACATATGCACAGCTGTTGCTGACAAAGAAATGGGCAGCTATGGGCCTTTCCTACATCCCTCCTGCAAAACCCGAGCTTGTTTTCCTACTGTCCTGCCCTTTTTGTGCCCCCTTTTTCACCACTTTCCTATCTCCCCATTTTCTTTTCTTTAAAAGAAAATAGCATGGGTGTGCGTGACAGGAAGCACTTTTAATCTGTAGTAAGCGGGAGTGCGCTTCTGTGCGCTTAGCTAAGCGTGTGTGCGTGAAGCTAAGCGGCAGTGCGCATGCGTGAGCTCCGCACAAACCAGCGCTAACCCGCTTACAACTGCTTAAAAGTGCCTTAGTCACTCTGAATGACAAGGCCTGTAGTTTTCTCAGCAGCAAAATAAAATACCTCCCACAGTCTCGAACCCAGGACCTTGGAAACACTAGTCTGCATGACTTACCACTAAGCCATCACTGCTATACAAGAACATTGTGCTGAAAGAAATATATCATAAAATAGTAGGAATTAATGTAAAGGGAATATAGCAAGTCTAGTACACAAAGCATGTCATGTATATTTACTGTCAAATCTAGTGGATTTGTAAAATAGTACTGCGTGCTGAGAAACAGTCATGCTAGTTGGTAGCTACTAGGTAATAATGTCACAGTAGCATCTGGCAAGCCACACACATACTCAGAGCAGGATAAACACTGCCATAGTTGAATAGTTAAGAGATCAGACATAGCAACTGTGACTGAGTTACAGGGATGTCCCTGATGTGAAAACAAATGTCAACTGTGCCCCACTGACACCCTGTCAAATGTAATAACAGTAGGCAGAAAGGTGTAACTACACATGCAATGGTAACTATGACTGACTGAAGGTATGCACCACCTGCACGTCACAAATTGTGTACTAATACATATGCTTGAAATAACCCACAGTCACAACTGCAGAGTATCAGGATATGTCATTGGAGTAACCCACTGCTATGTACCATTCCATGAGGCTGATAAAAGATGCACCGAAGAGTATCTGAGGCCTGCTCAGCAGCATGATCAAATACCCCTGTAAGTGTCAAGGCCCACACCATGGCCAGACCACACTGCATGCAGTAACACCCTACCACAACAAACACATAGGGAATTGCTGCCCAAACAGATTTAGCAAGCATTACAAGCTGTGAATGTAAATGGAAAATAGGAAAGCCATAGCAACACATTACAGGAAAGACACCTAGCAGGCATACAAGGAGTGAATGTAAAGGCCAAATATTGAAGCCATAGCAACAGATTGCAAGAGCCACTGCTATATACCAGTTACACCACAATCCCCACAGGAAAGCACACACACTCATATATACAGTATTACTAGTCGTAGGTGTCAGTTTACATAGACATGGAGGAAGTAATACTCAGCTTACAGAACAACATGCATTGCAGTGTCTACAACACAGCCTGAAATATGAGAGACATACCAACCCTTACACTCACAGAACAGTGTCCACAGCAAACCAGCATGGTCCCCACCCTGATAATCTGAAAGGGCTGCACCTACCTAACAGACCTTTTTATAGCACAGTCCTGTAATCACAGTGAGAACTGCAATCACTACACAACAGGCTGCATGCAATTAGTAAATGCTGGCTAACAGTTGGTGCAGAGGCCATCACATGGACATGTGCAGATACCTACAAAAGCATCCTGTACTCCCAGTCCACACATGCAATACTGTCATTGCACCCGCTGGAGGTAGAGAGAGAGAGAGAGAGAGAGAGAGAAAGAAAGAAAGAAAGAGAAAGAGAGAAAGAAAGAAAGAAAAAGAAAGAAAGAAAGAAAGAAAGAAAGAAAGAAAGAAAGAAAGAAAGAAAGAAAGAAAGAAAGAAAGAGAAAGAAAAAAATAAAAAACCTGAAACAACAAAACAAAGAGGCTGACAGCAGGCCAAGCAACTGCAAGCCTACACAAACAGCTGCAACAAACACAGGTAATGTAAAGTACTACTATAATACTCTACACACTGTGAGCCCTCCAGATGTGTTATTGGTCTGTATCTATGTATATGAAGATGTGCATAGGGCCGGGGACATACTGAAACTGTCACTGAAGGCTCCACATACATATGTATGTGACAGTAGCTATGTGCACATAGCAATGTAGGTTGTAGTGCAATGTACAAGTAGGTTGTACAGTAATGGATATTCAGCAGTACGTTACTGTGTGTATACATATGTGGAACTAAAAAGGAGTTTATATATATATATATATATATATATATATAACGTGTGTATACATATGTATATCGAGATATGTATGTATAGATATATATATATATATATATATATATAGATATATATATATAATATGCATATGTGTATACATAGATAGAGAGAGATGTAGAAATACATAGACATATATAGTTTCACAGTGTCATACCAGGTTCATATGGCAGGATCTGCCCTCTACAAAGCCAAACTGGGTGGGATCAAGTGTCTAAGTCCCCAATGTCTCTGTGTATGGGTACCATAATGATCCTTTCCATAGCGTTGCAGACCAGGCTGGTTAAGCCTATGGGGCGGTAGTTACCAGGGTCTGTACAGGTGCCTCCTGTGTGGAGTGGGACTACTGTTGCTGTATGCCAGTGTCCAGGTACATATGCTGTAGTAAGGCTATGGCTGAATAGCATTTAATGTGCATGTGTAGCTCCTCTTGCAGTTCACGTAGCATGCAACCTGCAATACCGTTGGGTCCCATTGATGCTGTGTTTACAGCTCTGCTGAGGGTGGTTCCCAGCTGGATATCTGAGATGACAGGGAGGTTACAGTCAGCTGGGATAAGTAATTCCACATGTGTGGGTCAGGGAGGGGAGAAACCTGCACTGAACCTGTCTGCCAGAATGTTGGCATTATCTGTATGTTCAGTGTAGCGTTTGTCACTGTGAACTAACTGTGAACACAACTGTGGGTTCCCACCCAGGTGTGTAACATAGCAGAAGAAGGCCTTGTGGTTATCTGTAGTGACCATAGCGATGTCCCTCTCATTGTTGGCTTTGCATGTTTGTACAACAAAATGTATCTTTCTACTACTGCTGATCAGAGATGCCGTAGCTCTATGGAAGTATGCTCTGCCGTGCAGTAGCTACCTTCTGTTGTTATACAATTTGTTCAATGCTGGGGTCCACCAGACAGGACGCCTGCCCTTGGTGGAGAGGGTCATGGTTTCATTTGTGATTGCATGATCCATGCATTCTTGGAGATGTCTGTAGAAAGCATATGTGAAGGTGTCTGCATTGTGGGAAGTGGTTTACACTGGCCCAGTGGGCATTAAGGATACCAACTCAGTTATAAGAAGTGTAAAGTCGGCATGTGAGAGGTTTCCCACTGTAGTCTTTTGTGTTGTGGGGGAGGTGGGATATGTATATCCAGGGGGATTAGACTGTGGTCAGATGTGACTAGTGAGGGGTATACTTCCAGTGTGTAGCACATTGTCCCCATGTTTGTGATGATCAGGTCTAGTATATTATCTCCTGTTGTGGGAGAGGAGACTAGCCGTTCCATTGCATTTGACATAGTGAATTCCGGGAACCTGTGGGCTAGGGTGTTTGGGGTAGAATAATGCACCCAGTGTATGTTAGGGTAGTCACAGTATCCCAATATGATGGTGTGTGGTGGGACATTCATATCCTCCAATGTCTACAGGAAGGCTGACTGTGGTCCCTGAGATTGGGAGGGTGGTCTGTAACATGCTACCAGTTGTATAGCAGGTTTGCCTACGGTTATCTGCACCTGGATGGTCTGTGATGCTTCATGTGTTGCCACTAACCTGAAGGTGTGTGTATCCTCCATGAATATGGACACACCCCCTCCCTTTTTGTTTTGTCCCGAGTCCTGGGGCCAAAAAGCATGATATGGGGTATAGCCTGGTACCGCTGGTGCGCTCTCAGGAGCCTTGAACCAGGTTCTCACTTACTGCACAGACATCGAGATTGGTAGAATATGTATGTACAGATATATGTAATACACACATACATATATAGATATCTGTAGAGACATATACATATACAGATAGATCTGACTGACAACAGATATGTCTGTATATGACTACCTCTCTCTCTGTGTCCCACCCCCTCACACTCTCACTCTCCCTGTGTCTGTCTCTCACTCTCTCCCCCTCTCTCCCCACATCTATATGTATATATCTACATCTATAGATACATATTTTATATACATATATATAAACATATATATATATATATCCATATACAGATATAAATATATCAATATATATATACATATATATATATATATATATATATATATATATATACATATATATAGACTGTGTGAGGCACATGTGTGCAGATGTCTTGCAACAGGTGCCTGGTGTCAAAGGCATGGAGTGAACACCACTGTGGATACTGGAGTACCATACCCCATTCAAAAACACTGACACCAGTAACCACCACATATGTACATGCCTGCCCACCACTGCATGTGTCAGGGGGCAACAGGGGCAACAAGTGTACTATAGGCTCCACATTGATATACACAGTGGCACACTAGTCCTGTAATACCTGTACATGGAATGTGTCAGCAGACATGGTGTGTCAGCTATGGACATGTAGGTCACTGTACACCTCCACACCCCACAATGTCCTACACGGTATGTACCTCCCATGACAGCTACAGATATGGAGAAGGACACAGACATATGCAAGTAACTGTGTCAATGCACTCAAACACCACAGAGCACACACAGACTACCTACATACAGGTTACTACTGCTGGATATACATAGTTCGGTCACACCTATGACAGTTGTCGAACAACCATGGTAACACCTCCATCTACAACACAAATTATCTATGTCTGTCATCCTTGTCACTGCAGTATAGAGCACATGGTGGAGGTACAGGACCCTACCCACAGATATGACATACCCTGTAGTAGACCACACAGAATTAAGAAGCAAGGCTCCCCATGAGTATATGTCAGACATACCCCTGCTGAATGTTATGCAGATAGGTAATATGCTATATGAGTCACCCTGTGTAACTGTTTGTAAGGAGCAGGTATGATCATAACACATGTGTCACAAGGGGCAGGATAGCATAACAGTATGCTGCTGTAGGCCCAGGGCCAAAAGCACACTACCTACCTAGGACACAATGCACACCCATGAACACATTGCAAACGGAATATGTGAGGTGGAATGAGTGTGCTAGTGACTGGGTGCATGTTGTGTACTGGTGTGATTGCTCACCATGACTGTCTGTCTGTCATGGTAGTGTGTGTCCTTGGTGTGAGGCCAGAGACAGGTGTGTGAGGTATTGTGATCAACACATACTGCATTGCCATATGTTGTGCTGTGTTAACCTGTATGTCACTGTGGTATAGGTAGGGTTATGGCAAGTAAGAGTAGTGTGCATTACCAGTGAAATATGTAACGTGCATTGTGTGCAGTGCATGGGCTGATAATATTCCCCATACAGTACCTTGATACAGACCCCCAGTGTGAGGTTGTGTATTGTACCTGAAACAGTGTGTTGACTGCTGCAGTATACTAGTCTGTTGTATGGAGTGTGCCAGGTACTGTTGCACAGTTGTCGGATGAGTACTGATATCTGGTCATTTACATGTGTATCCCCCAATAGACAGACAGATGCTATATATGGTGCTTAATTTATATCACTGCAGTCGAGTATTATGTGTATTATGTGTGCTATAGTTTGTTGACAGATATTGCTGACATATTTTCCTTCTCCTTTTCAGGGCCATGGTTCACCAGCGGAACCCTGTCTACTCTGCTGCAGAGGAGGAGAAGATACGCCAGAGCCTGGTGTGGGGTTTTGCTGTACTCTTTTCCCGCACCAGCCAGAACCAGCAAGAGAGGGCTGCACTGTGGCAAGACCTGGTCCGTCGGGTAAATGACAGAGGCACACATAACCGGACATATGAGCAGGTACGCCATCACTGCAGTGATTTAATTAGAAATGTCCATCAGCGTGCGTCGGATATCCACAGGCAGCAGCTTGCCACAGGTGGTGTGGTGGCTAGACATCCCCCCTCACCAGACTGGAGGGACTACTCCTAAGTGTTGTGGCTAGGGCACAGCAGCAACAGCAGCAGCATACATGAGTAATGATGGAGGCTGGAGCCACACAGCAGCAGGACACAGAGCGTGCAGGTAACATGCCATGTGTATAGTTGACCATTCTGTATACTGTTAGGTTATGCATGTGTGAGGTGTGTCCTCGTTTTGTAGCTGTAATCTTGGTAATTATTGTGCATTAGTGATATCCTCAATATCTGCAGTACACCTGTGGAAGCTAACTGTTGCACTACTGAACTGTATCATGCCCACAGTATCAATAGCACAGTTGTGCCCACTGACGATAAATGTCTCTTTTCTGCAGGTCCCTCTGGTGTAACAGCAAGGCAGCCTATCCATGCTGGTGAGTGTGTAATACCATTACCTTCAATACTCTGTATACTAATAGTAATAATAGGCTGAAGCAGTAGTGCTATGTGTTTGATTGCAGGTGTGTTTGTGTCTGTGGGTTGATGTCTCATATACTGAGGTGTGTGCATGTGTGCATGTGTGCATGTGCCCATGTGTGCATGTGTGCATGTGTGCATGTGCCCATGTGTGCATGTGTGCATGTGTGCATGTGCCCATGTGTGCATGTGCCCATGTGTGCATGTTCCCATGTGTGCATGTGTGCATGTCCCCATGTGTGCATGTGTGCATGTGTGCATGTGTGCATCAGTGGTGGCATTGTGTACACATTGTAAACTGTGTTTCCTGTCTTACTTCCACAGGTTCTGGTGCTGCTCTGGTGTCATGCAGCAGGGAACCTGAATCAGCTGCTGTGGATAGTGATAATGATGATACCTGTGTAATGGCACAGGTAGGTGTGCCAGGGTCCGTCATTGGTCAGCCAATTGACACTACACAGCTGTCGACCCCATCAATGCGCACAGTCATCCTGCCAATACATCCTTTGTCACCAATGTCCCTAGGTGATGGAGAGGATACAGTGGGCATTGACCAGGGTAATGTGGAACCAGTGGCACATGCATCCCCACACTGCAGCCATGGCCAGGGTCCTGACATGGTACCACACAGGCAGACGTCCATGGGTTCTCGTGGGAGCATCCGTGGGTGTACCGCCCCTGTTAGACATGCCCACAGAGGTCTTTCAACCTCAGCTATGTTTCGGGCTGTAATGCGGGCACAGTCACGTATGGAACGGTACACCAGACAGGGTCTGAGGGAGCTGATAGCATGTCGCACAGCCATGAGTGACAGTATGCGTGATGTTGCGGCTGCCATCCGCAACTTCACTGAGGTTATTGACAGACATTAGATCTGTTCCACAACTACATGTCCATGAGCCAGGGCAATGGTGGACGGTTGAGGCTTCGACGTGGCCGTATGCCAGCAACAGCAGCAGCTGGCAGCCATCGCGGATGACAACAGGGCTGTGGCCGCTCACATAGTGCCAGCAGCAGCCCCAGCAATGCTGGGTCTGTGCTGTCATCAGACCGCCCCAGGAGACCACATGCACATGGCGCTGGACAGTCCCAACAGGGACCTGTCTCCAGTCAACAAACACTTCCTTCTAATGACAGTACCCAGTCTGGCTTAGTACCTGATACGGTCCGTAGCACCCCTGCCAGGCACAGGTTCCGCGTCCGTGGCCACAGACAGTGATCTGTATGACCTGGCAGGTACAGTCTGTGGCTGTCCACAAACACCTGTATATGGCAGCCATGAGGTGGGACTGTGTGCATTCATACACACATGCAAAGTGATAACACCTAGGGCTACCGCATACACGCACACACTGCATCAACATTGCCCCATCTTGTACTGCTGTCCCTCACCAACACACACACACAGACATGTCAATTGGTTGTATCAGTGGCAGACTCAGGCATACTATGTACACACCCTGTGCATATGATGAAACTGTGCCACCTCCTGCAATCTGTAAAATCAGTGCAGGAACAGGTTAACATGGTGCTGATGCACAGGGTGAGTACATAGACGTATTGACAACAGTACAGTGTAATGATAGCATTGTGGGTATATACCAGCATGCCTGATGCAATTACAGTATGAATGTCGTTGTATTGTTTTGTACACTCATAGTAATTACCACAGTGTTCTGTCTGCACATCTTTGCATACTGGTGGTGAGGCTGTGAAGGGATGGCCACCTACATAGGTAGCACAGGGGATACGACAATGTACATATTGATACTCAATGATGGCCATGTCAACTGCGAGTTGCATGCTGTCCGCACATGACTCTGCAATGCAGATGTTTCAGGATGTTGATATCTGTGCAGTACTACACAACAGGTTCAAGGCTCACAAGAGCACACTAGCACTACAAGGCCACACCTCATACCATGCATGACAGCACCAAAACACAGAACTAACTATGACAGGAGGGAGAATGTCCATACATGTCAAGGATACTGTGGTACCAGGACAGGTAGCATACATCATACTAAGTCTGGAACTGCTGAGTGAGGGCTCAGTGTCTGTTATTTGACATGTGTATTATTACAGGTATGAGCACTTGGGTATCAGGCCAGTTATTCAACATTATGAAGGTGCGCGGTCTATACACTTGTATGGGGTGCGGCTGGACCCAGCCCGTCTGACCTGTGAATGTCTGGGTACTGGCTTATAGTGCCTGCATATATGCACTGTTACCTACTGGAAGTTGTACACCTTGTTTGTTGTAGCATAGTCTACATACAGGCCTGCTGACTGTAGCTTTGTTTGTATGCATGTTTGCCTGTTATGTTCCTGAAACACTGATTCTACCTGCAGTGCAGATATACAGTACCTCTGTGGATCCCTAGTGACATCTGTGTTGCTTACTGTACTGATGTCCATGTGTCACTTGACAGAACATCACTGTTTGTCCTGTTTGCATGTAGCTTGCCTGTAACACATTGCATCTGACTTACCTCACATTTGCTCAAGACAGCATTCATATATGCCAGCACTAACAAATCAGGAGCACTACACCCTCACATAGTCACCTTGAGTTCCTTGTTTCCCATTGGCCCTATGTGTCATTACTTAGTATGGGAGTCACAATGCTATGGTAGCATGTGCAAAGGTCACCTGTCGATCTACTCTCAGGTCCAGTTGGTGAATCTGTGAGTCATGTGGCAATGTCACAGCTGCCTCATGTACACAGACAACCCTATCCCCTTCCCATACACATACAACACATGTGAGAGATGCAACCACATAGCCAAACTGGGGGATAAGCTCTGTTTACACAGCACTGGCATTCCCTGTCAGGTGGAGTGGGATACTACAGTGAATACAGTACCAGTCTCCCACAGACCTGCCACGACCGCAATCCAAACACAGAAACACACAGGTACATTATTGGGCTCTCAGAATAGCATCCTGCCTGAGCAGCTCACACCTGCAAAGCAGACACACAAGCAAACGTTAAGCCAGAGCAGAGCACATGCAACACATAGCTCACAAAGCCTGTGTGCCAAACAGTCACAGGCCATACGGCTAGACAACACACCTGCTACAGTTGTATGAGGTACCTCTATCGTCACGTACACTGAGGTCCTGCTCCCAGGCTGAACAAGGTGATGGTCATGCTGAGCTGCCCGTCGGGCACTATGATCCGCCACATAACACAAGCATACCGGTCACTCCAAGGCATGTAGAAGTATGACTCAGTCATTGTCTGTGCCAGTGTGTATGACCTCTGATGCACCTCCCTGGACTACATGTTAGGGGACATACAGGGGCTCTCTGAGCTTGTGGCACAGGCTGGTATGACCCTGGCCTTGAGTAGCATCTCACCCTCACCATGAATGCTGCCACAATATGTAGACAGGATCATCAGTTTCTGCAATTAACATATCTTTCAGTGGCATTCAAAGGGGATCCAATGCCTGTCAGCGTGGGATTACATTCTGGACAAGCCACATTGCTTTGCTTGGGACAGCTTGCACCTGTCACCCATGGGCCGTTGTATATTGGCAGAGGCTGTTGCTACACACATAGTGCCTTTGTATGCAAGGCTGACATTACATAGCCACCTACACAGGTGTCACACGGGATGGGACACTAATAACAATGCTACTCAACAGCAGCAGTGTAAACCTCAAGATGCATGCAGTGGAAACTGTCCTTAGCATGGGATACAGCAATATCCATGCAGTAACAGACTCCTGGTACAAGGCTCCCAGGTGCACACCATCAGTGCCAGGTCATTCCTGATACCATGCTTGTCATCCCCTACATATGCACCAAACCAGAACAGGGGGGATGTATCCAAAGGCACCTCAGATACACACACCCCCAGGTTGGTGGCACTGCACAAAGCATCAGAGCCTCTCCATGTGCAACACACAGTGGGTTAGACTGCCTTCAGGTTCATAGCCTGGCACACACCACACTCCCATACCCAGGAAACCCACTTGGCCTTCCTGACAACACTGGGAATATGACGGTCTCTACACACACCATTATATGGTTGTACTGCGACTAACCTAACATACAGTGTGAGCATTATTCTAGCTGCAAGACCCTATCTGAAGGGTTCCGATCATTCATTCCCTGCATTGCTATGGAACAACCTGTTACCACTCCCACAAGTGGTGACAACATCCTGCACCTGTTCATCACCAACATGTGGACTATATGCTCCAGACCAATCATGTATCCCTCGCTGGTGGGATGACACCATCTATAACCCACACTGTATAGTCACATACAACATGCAGCCCCTGCACAGAACACCACAGTCATACAGTTGTCTGATGCATATTCCATGTATTCACATGAGGCAGGCTTCGGACATGGGAACTCTTGCAGTTCACAGGTACATATGTGTAGGTGGCACACACATACATCATGTGTGCATTGACATTGCTGATATAATGTATGTCGTGCAATATTGGGAACACCCCCCCACACACATGGACAAACTGTGTGGCAAAAATACACATGGCATTTGTAGGATTCAAACCCCTACCTAGCTATGTTATGACACTTGTGAGAGACACATTAGCAGAGCGTGCTATTTGCATTACTGGGGGAATTATTTTCTCCTGCTGTACTTATAGGTTGCTGACATTATCAGTGTTTAGACAGTGGCATATGCAGCATGTGTTGTGTAGTACTAGTTGCCAAAAGGGACATTTCTCATACACATGGAATCGTACACACTACTCCCCCACACACATTCATACACACACTCGGCACTTACACAATTCAAATTCCTACCTAACTATGTTATGACACTTACTAGATAAAAACCAAGGAATCCACCACGAAATAAAACAATTCTTTTATTCACAACACAGAATAAAACGAACGAGCGCTTTCACATACACCGAGTATGCTTCATCAGGTTACAATTTCCAAGTAAAAACCTTCAGCTTATATACTCTACTGAGTCATTTCATTAGTCAATTAAGCAATGTTCTTATCTACTAATGAATAGATAATTAAATAATTAAACATTAATTTCCTCATTTAAAGAGACAGCTATAAAAATTGTCTTTGCTCAGTCCATAGTTATGGAATAGCACTGCTATGATAATATATTACAACATTACAAACAAAGACATCATTTCTAGAAAATATAAATATCAATAAATTTCATGTTCTAAAAACTCATGATGTTATATGATGCTATAATGTAAGCAAGATAAATAAAATTAATATAGACAATCACAGCTAGTTTTTGTCTTGTTGTCTTCAATGCCTATTGGTATTACTTATTAAATTACTAACATTACATATCAAAATGTGACACTGATAAAATTGTTCTGTTAAAGACAACATAGAATAAAGACAACATAGAAAAAATATAAAAATAAAAATTATATATACACTAATATATATCAGTATAAATGTTATACTAAAACATACCTGATCAACCTGTTTAGTAAATGTATGTCCTGTTTAGTTCATTGTTATATATAGAACTGGTACAATAAATATGTAAATGAATTACAAATATTCTCAAGGAACATTAATTCATCCAATATCTGCCTTAATATTATTTCATAACTCACTATATATATATATATATATATATATATATATATATATATGTAAAGCAATATGAAAATTAAAAATAATTTATAATAAAAATTTTACAATATATATTAAGCATAGGATATAGTTATGACCATTTCACCAGAATAAATACAAAATAATTATTAGCATATGAATCATAAATGTATATAAACCTGAGTAATTAAATAAATAAATAAATAAATAAATAAATATATAATCTAATCTTGTTGTATATATTCTCCTATTTACTAACTATCTACGTGCCTCTAATACCGGTTTTATACTAATGTTAACATTTAATCCAGGTTCTATATGTGCTCGTAATTTAAATATCCAATCTAGCTCTATCTTAGCTAGTATATTCATTTTGTCTCCACCCCTAGCTGAAGGTTCAACTACTTGTAGCACCCTAAATTTAAAATGATGATCCTGATTGGTGCTAATGTGTTTTGCTAAAGCATTTGTAGAATTCATCTTTCTGATGTCATATGTGTGGTTGTAAATACGGTCTCTAAGTCTTCTAGAAGTGAGGCCCACATAGAATGCTTGGCATTTCTCACAGTTAGCTAGGTATATTAAATTGGTGGTGTTACACGTGGCACTTGTCAGAAACCTGTGTGTATATTTCAAAAATGGTGATATAAATTCATTCCCTGTATTAATATATTTACACATATTGCACCTCCCACATGGCCAAGTTCCCTTCTTACAATCAACATTTCCAATTTTTCCAGTTACATTAGATTTCTTAATCATTCTATCTTTGCACAGCCACCTCTTCAGATTTCTCTTGTTCTTATATCTGAAGTGAGGGGTAGATCCTACTAAGTCTTTAACACTATTTTCCATTAAAAGAATATCCCAATTCTCTTTTATAATTCTAATAATGCTGTGTATATCATTGGAATAACTCAATGTAAATGCTAACGTGGCTTCATTGAAATGTTGTTCAAAGGTATGCTGTATGCCTTTGTGATGTTGTTGTTTATTTCTTACTTTCCCATTAGTTTCATTGTTAGTTTTGTTTAAAAGGTTATAGGGGTATCCCCTATCTGTTAATAGCTTATCCAATAATATGAGTTGTTTGTTCCTCTCATGCTCATCAATGCATAACCTAATAATTCTAGCTCTCTGGTTCTGTACTATATTGGGGAATACAAATCGAGGGTGCATACTACTATGATTCAAAATTGCATTCTTCCAACAAGGCTTCCTATATAATTGCGTGATGAGTGTATTATTATCATCTTTCAGTATGGTTATATCCAGGAAATCAATCTTGTCATAGGAGAACTCTATGGTGAATCTCAGAAAATTAGTCGTTGATTCTAGATATTTAACCAATTCATTTAGTAATGACTGTTCACCCTTCCAAAATATTAAAACATCATCTACGAACCGTCTATATAGAACTATATTCTCCATATAGTGGCTGTTAAACAGATGCTTAGATTCCCAATAGTGCATGACAATATTGGCATAAGAGTTTGCACATGGAGTGCCCATTGCAACACCCCATGTCTGCATGTATAGGTTGTCTTTGTCTTTAAACATAAATACATTGTTCTCCAAGACTAAAGTCAGTAATGTACAAACCAAATATTGCATGTCACTGTTCAAGGATTTCTCCTCTAATAAAACATCTCTCACTGCCTCAACTCCATAATCATTAGGTATCACTGTGAAAAGATTTTTAACATCTAGAGATACTAAAATTAAATCTGAAATATTATCTAACTGAGTCTCTATTCGTTGTATATCATCTAATAATGAATAAGTATTATTTAGGATAGTGGGTATTGCCCTAGCAACAGGACCTAATTTACATTCAACAAACTTGGATATGTATTCTGTCACCCATTTCTCCCCCGCTACAATGGGTCGCATAGGTGGGGGGTATTCCATTTTATGTATTTTTGGAAGACCTTTTATATTGGGGACATTAGGTGCTTCAATTAGAAAATAATCATACAATTGTTTAGAAATCAATCTGCACATAAGTAGATCATATAGCATATCATGTACAGTGTTAATAATCTTTGTTAATCCATCAGTATCAATCTTACAATATTTATCAGTGTCACTTAACATATTAAACATCAATTTATCATAAAACAAGGTATCCAAAATTACAATGCCTCCACCTTTGTCAGCTGGTCTTATAGTTATTAGTTCATTCCTGGACAAGTTCTGTAAGGCTTGAAATTCTTCAGAGTTTAAGTTATAAAAAACTTTTTCATGTCTTTTCCCTTTGCTCATATCTGAAAAGTATTTATAAAAATCATTCTCACATTTCCTTATAAAACATTGTATACTAGGGGGCATTTCAGGAATGAATGCGCTCTTTTTCTTAAAACACATTTCAGTATCTAAGTCATTGCCTGTTACTGTATCTTTATAAAGTAATTTCAATGACAGAGTTCGCGTAAACATACGTAGATCTACTAAAAGTTCAGTTAACTTACTGCTTTGTGATGGTATGAAAGAGAGTCCTTTATTTAGCACGCTATATTCACTGGTCGTAAGGCATTGGCTAGATAAGTTAAACACCAGTTCGTTTATCAACGCTGTCTCCTCCATTCCTCCGTGGCTTCTCCCGAAAATTTTCGTTTCCTTCTGCCTTTGCTGTTTGACCTCATTCTGTTCTCCTGCCGATAACGGACTGGTAAAGGTAAAAAACCCTGTGCTGTCATGGCCGTTGGTAACTTTGGTCTCGCTCCATTGGATATAGACGTCAATAAAGCTTCCTGATTCGGAGGCAGAGTGTTACAGGCATCTATTCCTATTGGTTGTATGTTCTGCTCATTACTGAGCATGCGACTCTGAGAACCGCTTCCCGAAGATGGTGCTGTTGCAATTAAAGTGGAAATGTCTTGAGTAGCAATATCAGTGTTAACATTAGATGCAGGCATACGTTTAATTTTCTCTGCATAGGAGTCAGATTGATTGGTGGTATTCACCCTCGGCCAGACAAAAATCTGGACGGACACAAAATCATGATAGTCCCTCAAAAGTTTCTTATGCTTTATTTGTTGTAGTCTCTCACTAAACGCTAACACTTGTAAAAACATGCTCTCTAGTTTATTTAGATGTATATCCCCTTTAAATCGTTTTAACAATTCAGTGTGTATCTCATCAGCTTTTTCAGTGAGTTCTTTCTCAATAGGGGTAAAATATTCAATAAGTAAGTGGATGTATTGCTTACTGAAGCTGATGTTAAGTTCTTGCCACTTTTTCAACAACATCGGGTGAGTTTCACCGTAAGTAGGCATACATAGAATACGCATGCCTCTAGGGATGACGTTAAAATGTAGACATGCTTCGAGATGCCGTCTCTGCCAAGTTAGTCTATTAAGTTTGTACAGTACATTTTCCAATTCCCTTAAGCTCTCATAGAATTCTTTAAGTACCGGTACAGTACCTGTTTCATTAACAGTAGGAAGATGTAGTTCTAGTCCCAATAGTGGATTAACTTGTGGCGAAATAACATCCTTCCATTTGGTGGTATGTTCCATTGAAATTGGATTATAATCAAGTTCGACAGGTATATTCTCCATCATGTGAAGGTAACAGCAACCCAAAACGATAAATAGTATAAGTAAGCACAGGCTAGTTACCATCCAAAGGATTCCAGCAGAGTAGGCACAAAAGGTACTAGATAAAAACCAAGGAATCCACCACGAAGTAAAACAATTCTTTTATTCACAACACAGAATAAAACGAACGAGCGCTTTCACATACACTGAGTATGCTTCATCAGGTTACAATTTCCAAGTAAAAACCTTCAGCTTATATACTCTACTGAGTCATTTCATTACTCAATTAAGCAATGTTCTTATCTACTAATGAATAGATAATTAAATAATTAAACATTAATTTCCTCATTTAAAGCGACAGCTATAAAAATTGTCTTTGCTCAGTCCATAGTTATGGAATAGCGCTGCTATGATAATATATTACAACATTACAAACAAAGACATCATTTCTAGAAAATATAAATATCAATAAATTTCATGTTCTAAAAACTCATGATGTTATATGATGCTATAATGTAAGCAAGATAAATAAAATTAATATAGACAATCACAGCTAGTTTTTGTCTTGTTGTCTTCAATGCCTATTGGTATTACTTATTAAATTACTAACATTACATATCAAAATGTGACACTGATAAAATTGTTCTGTTAAAAACAACATAGAATAAAGACAACATAGAAAAAATATAAAAATAAAAATTATATATGCACTAATATATATCAGTATAAATGTTATACTAAAACATACCTGATCAACCTGTTTAGTAAATGTATGTCCTGTTTAGTTCATTGTTATATATAGAACTGGTACAATAAATATGTAAATGAATTACAAATATTCTCAAGGAACATTAATTCATCCAATATCTGCCTTAATATTATTTCATAACTCACTATATATATATATATATGTAAAGCAATATGAAAATTAAAAATAATTTATAATAAAAATTTTACAATATATATTAAACATAGGATATAGTTATGACCATTTCACCAGAATAAATACAAAATAATTATTAGCATATGAATCATAAATGTATATAAACCTGAGTAATTAATTAAATAAATAAATAAATAAATATATAATCTAATCTTGTTGTATATATTCTCCTATTTACTAACTATCTACGTGCCTCTAATACCGGTTTTATACTAATGTTAACATTTAATCCAGGTTCTATATGTGCTCGTAATTTAAATATCCAATCTAGCTCTATCTTAGCTAGTATATTCATTTTGTCTCCACCCCTAGCTGAAGGTTCAACTACTTGTAGCACTCTAAATTTAAAATGATGATCCTGATTGGTGCTAATGTGTTTTGCTAAAGCATTTGTAGAATTCATCTTTCTGATGTCATATGTGTGGTTGTAAATACGGTCTCTAAGTCTTCTAGAAGTGAGGCCCACATACCATGCTTGTCATCCCCTACACATGCACCAAACCAGAACAGGGGGGATGTATCCAAAGGCACCTCAGATACACACACCCCCAGGTTGGTGGCACTGCACAAAGCATCAGAGCCTCTCCATGTGCAACACACAGTGGGTTAGACTGCCTTCAGGTTCATAGCCTGGCATACACCACACTCCCATACCCAGGAAACCCACTTGGCCTTCCTGACAACACTGGGAATATGACGGTCTCTACACACACCATTATATGGTTGCACTGCGACTAACCTAACATACAGTGTGAGCATTATTCTAGCTGCAAGACCCTATCTGAAGGGTTCCGATCATTCATTCCCTGCATTGCTATGGAACAACCTGTTACCACTCCCACAAGTGGTGACAACATCCTGCACCTGTTCATCACCAGCATGTGGACTATATGCTCCAGACCAATCATGTATCCCTCGCTGGTGGGATGACACCATCTACAACCCACACTGTATAGTCACATACAACATGCAGCCCCTGCACAGAACACCACAGTCATACAGTTGTCTGATGCATATTCCATGTATTCACATGAGGCAGGCTTCGGACATGGGAACTCTTGCAGTTCACAGGTACATATGTGTAGGTGGCACACACATACATCATGTGTGCATTGACATTGCTGATATAATGTATGTCGTGCAATATTGGGAACAACACCCCACACACATGGACAAACTGTGTGGCAAAAATACACATGGCATTTGTAGGATTCAAACCCCTACCTAACTATGTTATGACACTTGTGAGAGACACATTAGCAGAGCGTGCTATTTGCATTACTGGGGGGATTATTTTCTCCTGCTGTACTTATAGGTTGCTGACATCATCAGTGTTTAGACAGTGGCATATGCAGCATGTGTTGTGTAGTACTAGTTGCCAAAAGGGACATTTCTCATATACATGGAATCGTACACACTACTCCCCCACACACATTCATACACACACTCGGCACTTACACAATTCAAATTCCTACCTAACTATGTTATGACACTTGTGAGAGACGCATTAACAGAGCATGCTATTTGCATTACTTGGCGGATTGCTTTCTCCTGCTGTACTTCTAGGGTGCTGACATCATCAGTGTTTAGACAGTGGAATATGCAGCATGTGTTGTGTAGTACTAGTTGCCAAAAGGGACATTTTTTATATACATGGAATTGCACACATTACTCCCCCACACACATTCACACCCACCCTGGGCACTTGCAGGATTCAAACCCCTATCTAACTATGTTATGACATTTGTGAGAAATGCATTAGCAGAGTGTGCTATTTGCATTACTGGAGGGAATTGCTTTCTCCTGCTGTACTTATAGGGTGCTGACATCATCAGTGTTTAGACAGAGGAATATGCAGCATGTGTTGTGTAGTACTAGTTGCCAAAAGGGACATTACTCATACACATGGAATTGCACACACTACTCCCCCACACACATACTGAGCACTTGCAGGATTCAAACCCCTACCTGAGTATGTTATGACACTTGTTAGAGATGCAGTAGCAGAGCGCGCTATTCACATTACTGGGTATAATTTCTGCTCCTGACATATGTATAGTGTGCTGACATCATTATGGCTGAAGAGGTATGTACATCTGTGACTATCCATCAGTACAGGGGAGAGCATATCTATGCATTAACTTTTCACAGGCACAGTGGCCTACTGTACTGTGGAGGCAGATGCCAAATACACTGTGGATAGCCTTCTGTATTCCCTAGGGACAACAGTCAGGTATTGCACTCTACGGCCATATGTTTACCTGTCAGGTGCAAGTATCTGTTGCTCATATAAAAAAATGTAAACACAAAACTAAACCGGTAAACATGTCGGGTAGCAGCAAAACCAATGCAGACCAGTAAAAGCCAAAAAGATTTAATAAAATTAAGCGCTTTTCATTTGCTCTGTCAGCAAACCTCTTCTTATCTGTTGCTCATATACTGTTTGTGATTCTTTATTGCCATAGCCTTCCCTAATCTCTATAAACAACGTGTGCACTGTGGGAGATGTTTGCGTATGAGTGGGATCCAGTACTTTACTTATATCTCTGTTGTAACTTCACTGTGTGCACTGGGCAGATGTCTGTATTGTGGGAGGTTCCTGTGTTAACACATAGAAATGGCAGATATGTCTGTGTAACTGCTGAACTGTGACATGGCCTAAGTGTGTGAGCATGCCCATTTCACAGTTTGTATGGCTTCTTGACTGCCACATCTCATTTATCTAAGTGTGCGAGCATGCCCAGTGTCACCTTTCCTTATGTTGGGATTTGTGGACCACCACATTTGTGTTTGTGTGTGGACGCCATCTATATATCACATGTACAGTTGAGTGTTGGACATCAGGTTGTGTTCTTACTGCCCAACTGCTTTGTATCTGAACCTAACAGGCATTATGCTGTGCCTGCAGGGTCACCATGGGATAGTTTGCATACAGTTGTCATCATCCTTTCCTGCTGACCAAACAGTTATATTGTCGTATAGTGTACTGGTGCAGTACTTTCACTGTGGTGGACAGTATACTCGGTTTCAGTCCTATCACTGCTTGAAATATTTATAGTGAGCACACCAGATTGGTTGAGGGCCAGTTGTGCAGATATGACCATGTTGCATTTTGTTCAGATATGGACAGCATAGTACACGACTGTCCGACATTGTTAATGTATTCCACAACTTGTGTGGACAGTGACAAACAATGTCCATGTGCCCTAGTCCATTTGTAATGCTAGTCAGAGAGTGTTTGTCCTTCAACACACATTTATTGGTGTTTGCCATGACATATGTCATGGTTAGTGTGCTGTGCCTCTGTCTACCCGTGACATACCGGTGATATCCAGGGTACACCTACCATCTCCCATCCAGTCATCATGATTCCTCTGGATGACAGTCACTGAGGGACTCCCTGGATATCCTGTAGTGGGAGTTTAGTCATGAGTGGAGTGAGCTTCTGGGTTATGGACCAATCGGTACAGCATGTCCTGTCTATGTCTGTGCTGGGGTTCAGGCCTGTAAGTTGCATAGGTCACTAGCATTCAATGTTTACATGGTGCCAAATGTCCATTGATACCAGGTTGGTCATGGCTCTATACATCAGGCACAGTTCACCTCCAGCCAGGCAGTATGGCACTGTGTGGAGCTGCAGTTTCTTTACTCAGGCGACACATGGCATCTGTTGCAGCTCTGTGATCCTCCTGGTGGGGTATTTGTGTGGTCTTTCCAGTTGCTGCAGGTGTCTGCTATGGTACATCCCTGAAGGGCCATTGTACACAATTGTGAGGCTGCTGATGGCTGACTGTAGAGGCACATTGACCTACCCTAACCAAGCTGTGCTTACCTTCATGATTAGGTGGGTATATGGTATGTTTCTGTAACCACTACAGACACATGGTTGTCACATGCAGGATATCTATCACCTTGTGTCCCCAGGTCTCTTATTTCTCCTGATGTACTTATTGGGTTAACACCTATGTGGTAATTTCTTGCCATGTACTGTGTTTCCACAGGGGTTGACTATACACTATTCTGCATTTAGCTTGTTGACATGGCTGTGGCACCACTTGTGTGTTTCTATGTGTGCCTTTTGTAGGTTGCTTGTGTCAGCTGGAGGGTCCAATATGGTGGCCAGTTTGTAGTCCTCTGCAAACCTGTTCAGACAGAGTCCGTCCATGTTGGCCTGTACATATGTGACATATATAGCATACAAGAGAGGTCCCAGGACCATGCCTTGCGGGATGCCAGTTGTACCTGGTTTGCAGTCTGCCATGGCTACAGCATGTCTGCCAGGTCAGTTCTGTCCTTGAGCTGGTTTGCAACCCATCTACTTGCATAGGGGGTTTATAGTTAGGCTGGTGAGCTTATCTGTACTGCCAACTAGGGTATTGTATGGAAGGGTTTAGTAAGGTCCAGATAGGCTGTGTGATCAACATTCCCCACATCAATGGGCTTGGTGCATGTTTCACATGAGTCAGACATGTGTAAGGGGCAGGATTTGCCCTATGACAGCCACACTGGGTAGGGTCCCATGTCTGTAGGTACCCAATCTCGTTATTCATGGGATCCATGATCATCCTCTCCATTACTTTGCCAACCTAGATAGTCGGGGTTGAGGAGTGATAGTTTGCAGTATCCATTCAGGCACCCCCTTTGTGGTGTGGGACCACTGTTGCTGTACACTGCTCTTTGGGTACATATCCTGTGGTAGGACTGATAGTGCACAGTAGTGCTATTTGCTGTTCCATTCTTCTTACAGTACTTGTTGGACACAACCCAGGACACCATCTGGTATCATTGATGCTGTGTGCTGTGCTTTGTGGATGCTGGCTGTTACCTCAGCATCTGCAATGTCTGGGGGGGCAGCACTCTCCTGGGATAGATATTTGGCAGTTAGGTGCTGGTGGGGAGGTTGGAAGGAATCTGTTCTGTAGGCTGTTGGCAATGTGTGTGGGTTTGGTGCATTGTTTGTGATATCAGAGTGCTGCAGAGCATATCTGTGGATTATCACCATAGTTCCTACCATCAGGTAGGACAGCTGTGTGATAATCCTTTGTGTCCTGCACAATTTGTATCATCATAGGTTCATAGGATCATACTAGGCTATCTGCCCTGGCCTTGTTTGAGCATGGACAGACTGTGTGTGGGTCTCAACACCCCTTGCAATGTGCATATTATGCCCACATAGGGTTTACTTTCCTAGATTTGACACAGGGATGGCCCCCAGTGTACACCTACTATCTCCCATGCACTTCACCGGATGTCTCTTGTTGAGTTTGTGTGTGGAGCTCAGCCTATCATGGACTGGGATTCTGTTCCAGAGTGTCCTGAGCCTCTGGGTTATGGATCTGTCCCTCCAGCACATCCTATTAATCTATGTGTAGAGGTTCAGATATCTCACTGTGGTGTGTCTGCTGGATTTGGGGTTTCTGCAGTGGAGCATGTCCATTCATTCTGGATTGGACATGGCCTTGTACATCAGGCATACATCACCTCTGACTGTGCAGTATGCTTCTGAATTGGGCTGTGGTTTCTTTAGCCAGGCTGCAGATGTCCAATGTTTGGACCCTTTATCCTGTTGGTGGGGTACATTTGGGGTCTTTCTGACTGCTGCATGTATAAGGTAAGGTACATCCGAACTGGGGCATAGTTGTCACGTATGGGCCTGATAAGGGAAGAGTATGGGGGCACAGTGACCTCTGTAGCTCTACATGTGCATCCTTTCATATTAAGGTGGGCAATATAGCAGGTCATCCTGGCCACCTTGGCAATGTGAGTGTCACATGACAGGTTACCATCCACTTGTGTCCCTAGGTCCATGATTACTTCTTCCATACATAATGGATTGCCACCAATGTCATACTTTGTGTGTGCCTTGTTTGGCATTTGTTGAGACATTCATACTCTGAAGTGTCCTCAGGAAGGCTGGCTGGGGTACCTGGGTTTGTGTGTGTGGTCTGTAGCAGGCTTCAAACAGGTACACAGTTTGAGACAGTGTTACTTGCCCGTGGATAGTCCATGCTGCTTCTTGCTGTGGTACCAACCTGGGGGTGTGGTTATTCTTGATAATTACTGGTAGCCACATTCCTATTGTCATGTGTTCCATGTTTTGGAGCTGTAGAGCATGGTATGAGGCATAACCTGGTAGTATTAGGGTGCTCTTCTGGGCCTTGCCCAGGTTTCTGTTACAGAACACATATTACCATTCTCCATGCTGTGGTGGGTTTACCTTGCAGGTTAGACTTCTGGCGTTGGGTAGCATTTCGTCCAGGTTATTATCCCTTGTGCTACCTATGGTGGTGGGTTTGTGTTTCCAGACTTACCTATTCCAGGCACAGTGGGGGTGACAACAGCCTTTGCCAGTATCTACACAGCCAGGTGTGCTGGGTGCGTGCCATCCCTAGAAGGTGGGGCATCATGTCTTGCTCGGCATGTCAGCCCAGGCTGTCAGCCATGTGTTCCCTCTTGCTAACAGCAATACCTCAGCAAATTATTGTACTTGATCTTATTGTCTTCATAGTGTGGCATCATGCTTGGTGAGGGTGAGATGTTAGGTTGGGTCTTCATGTTTGCATATACTAGATGGTGTTACATTGCTTAACACATGGCAATTATGCCTCAGGTGGTGCTGCAGGGCTGCCTCTGTCGGATGCACATACTACACTCCCTGTACATGTTTGAGAGCAGGGTGTGTCATGTTAGGCATCCCTGTTACTATATGAGTGAGTCAGAGAGGGGTATCATTCCCAGGGTTCCTACTGAGCCAGTGTATGTGCTATGCGTTGCCTCTTTGCCAAGGCCAGGGCATACTGGGCACGCCTCCTTCTGCCTACTGGGGCAGGCTCAGGTTGTTCCTCCTCCGAGTCACGCTCTGCCTGTGATGGCCTTGGCAATGGTGGGGGGCTGTTTGTCCCGGCCCTATGCTGGTCCTGCTGCAGCTGTTTTCACAGGATCATATTATGTAGCATAGCACATACCATGACAATTTGGGTACATGTAGTTGGTGAGTACTGCAAGGCTCCACCAGATGTGCCAGGGCACCGGAACCGTGACTTGAGCAGCCCAAACACATGCTCTATTACATTACGTGTTTGTGCGTGTGCCTCATTATGGCGTTCCTGTTCAGGTGTGTGTGCATTTCTGATGGGTGTCATCAGCCACAGCTCCAGTGCATAACCTGCATCCCCCACTAGGTGACCATGTGGGATGTCCCCATTGGCAAATGTCTGGTACAGCTGCGTCAAATGCCAGATATGGGAATCATGGTAGCTCCCAGGGCAGCCAGCACACACATTCATTATTATGCCATGGGCATCACACACGACCTGGCAGTTGATGGAGGGGAAGCCCTTGCGGTTAATGTAGGCCCTACGCCGCTCACCAGCTGGTGCTTTGATGCATATGTGCGTGCAGTCTATTGCACCCACTACCTCAGGGTATTTTGCTATTTGCTGGAAGAGACGCATATTGCTGGCCAATACCTTATGGGCATTGGGGAAATATATATGCTCACCGACATGTGCTGACATGGCATCCAGGAACTGGTGCAGTACCCTGGAGGCTGATGCCTGTGATATCCTCATCATATCACCAGTTGGTTTCTGGAAGGTACCTGTTGCTAGTATTCTTAGGCCAACACATACCTTGGTTTCCACTGGGATGGGTTCCCCTCTGTTGGTTCTGTGTGTGAGGTGTGGCCTGCACAACTCAACAATTTGCAGCAGGAGTTCTCTGTCCACTCTATAGCGCTCCACTATCTCCAGCTCATGTAACCCCTGGTAGGTGACCCTGAGCCTGTACACTCTTCTCCGTCTCCTCACTGTGGATTGTCTGGCAGAATTTCCATTGTCACCACCCTCAGCAAGTCTCCTATGTCTCCTTATGACAGCTATGACAGCCCCTAGCATGTTTGGTCTGAGTGCAGCTTTTCAGTTTTCACTTCTACTAGCTTACTCCTGTCTTGCAGTGTCTCTTGAGAGAAACATACTGCAATGCTGTTTGCAGTGTTTTAAGTGCTGGGCTGGGCTTGTATTCTGCCTGTGTAATTGCCTGCTTCTAATTGTTTTCACCTGCTACCTCTACAAGTATTCCCTGCTAGTTTCCTACTATTTATTCTGCTTCCTTTTCTCTCTGTTTCCTCAGGGGGGAGCAGCGCATACTAGCGAAAACATGCTCACAGTGGCTACCACATGCACACACATGCTTACACAGACGAGAATCCGCTCATTCGGGTTAGAACACACGCACACCAGCGCAAACAGGTTTACAGATCTTTAAACAGGTTCCTACATGCTTACTCTGCCTTACACACGCGCACTCTGTCCTACTCGTGCCTCCCAGCATGCACACGCGCGCATGCACGTACAGCAAGAAACTTTGGTGTTGGCCACAGTGTACACCTTCCATTTCTTAACTTTCCCATGCTTATCTGTTGACACTGCTGTGTGATTGACATGTTTCACATACCACTTTGCTCCAATGAGCTTGATTTCCTCCTGACATTCCCCCTGTGATGTCACCTATCTCCTACTCTGTTACTCCCCCTTATCTAACTCTTACACTACATGAAATGTGCTCATTTGCTATGTGACAGTGTGATTCACTATCCTACCACTCATTTACATAAGATTGCCTACTAATGCTTAGTTACATGTCTTACACTCAGCTTCCCCCCTTAGCAACCACTAGACGGTGGTCATGTTGTTTTTGGTCTGCTAGTCCTTGCATTGCAAATCCATTACATAAAACCCACATATGTGGGTTTCGAACCTTTATTTTTCTGTTTTATATAGTGCAGCCCGTTTGCGCGGGGCTGCGCTGCGTTTAAACATCGCCAATCTCCGAAAAAAAAATATTTTATTTCATGTTTGCATCAGGTTACCATGCCAATGGCCACATATTTGGCCATTGGCATGCTGACTGCAACATTTGCACACTTTATTTGGAGCTGTCATGGCTCCATTGTGTTATTTGCAGTAACATACTCAGTTGTCAACTGAGTACATTTCTGCAACTAACACGACTCTTACATGGGCTGGTTTCAGCTTCGTGGATCGCTAATCTACCTCATTTGCATGCCTTACGGCTGTAAGTGGGGTGATTAGCATATCCATGCCCTGCCCGTGTAAGAGTCATTTTAGCTGTCTCTTACATGGGATTTCGGGCTGATCCTGGATCGCGATGGCTGCATGGAGTCTTACACAACTCTTAGACTCCGTGCAAGCCATCGTGAATCCTGCCCCAAATCTTCGCTGCACAGATCGTTGTTTATCAATCAAGAAATCCCAGGAATCCCTCAGTATATTCCTCCTTTTTAACCATAACCTCTTTAATTTCAAATCCACATATTTTGCTAGCGTTAACGTTTTTGAATCCTCAGCAAAGACTATGGGTATAAGAGGGGGGTCTATTTTGTTTTTGTGGATTTTTGGTATTCCAAAAATTGAAGGTATTCTGGTTTTCTCCACTTTAAGGTAGGTGTACGTGTTACTATCTATCAAGCCTTCCATAAACATATCTGTGAGAGATGGGTCCACTCTTCTGTATGATATATTAACCTCATTTCTTGATACACTTACGTATTTGTTAGTGCCCATCAATATTTAATTCATTTTACCTTCATAAATTAAGGTATCCATTAGCACGGCCCCCCTCCCTTATCTGGCTTCATAACCCTTGTTTCTTTGTCATTTTTAAGTTCTTCTAGAACACTTCTCTGTTTAAGGTTTAAATTAGCTTTATACTTAACCTTAGAAAATTATTTTCTTATCTCACCTTTTACAGTGCATTAAAAATATTTTTTTTTGAGGGTGTAGAGGTGGGTTGAAAGTGTTTTTTTTTTATTTATTTCTTTGTTGTTTGTAGTATTCACCTGGGATAACAATACACCTAAATTCATTTTCTGGTAAATAGTGTAGCATCTATTAAAGTTTTAGCTAAATCTCCTTTCTTCAAGGGTATAAATTGCATTCCTTTGGACAGGAGACTAAAGTGTTCATCCTGTAGTACCATTTTACTAAAGTTGTAAATGCTATAACCTTCCTTAACGCACTTATATTTGTTGTTTTCATCCTGCATAATACATTCTCCATCACTATCCAAGTTGGGGTGGGGTATAATGTCAGCATTTAATATCACCCCTCCCCCTTCTCCCTCCCCAACAGAAATAACTCTGCTGTTGATATTGATTTCTTGCCTTATTCCTGATTCTTTCTGACCTCTGCAGAGGTAGATGTTCAGAAAAATAATCCAGTTAATTTACATGTTCTCCTATCTGCACATTTTCATCTCAATTATTTTCCATATAGCTCCCACTGCATTTCATTGCAGACATAATAGACTGTAGTTTTTCATTACACCACAAGGTGGCACTCTTTTCAGGAATATAAAAGGCAATTTCGAATGTGAAAGAGGAGACTGATATACTAGCTGAAGGAGGGAAGACTGAAACAGGGAGCTGAAGGGAAAAAGGGTCTTGCAGCATGACTGGATTTTCTTTTCTAATGCTTTGGTTCAGGGAAGTGGAGTAGCAGATTGTGTCTGCTTTTGCTGAAATCCTGGATGATGGTATTTTGTGGAATCAGGAGAGAAGCATGAAACTAGCAGTTCCAGTGGTCGAGTGGAGTTTAAAAGACATGCGTAGAATGGGCGTGCCTTCGCTCAGCTTTGGCCGGCTAAGATCTAGCTGTATTCAACTGGATGTATAAGAGAATTTAAGTACCCTTTATCTGCACTTTTTTCAAATAATACAGCATTTTAATTGATTTATTTGTGTTGCATTGAATATTAACTGAACTGGAAGTTTTGACTCTGTTTTTCAGTTAGTGCTTGCTAGATTTTTATTGCCTGTTAGTAATTGCAGGCGGGGTAGTCTCATTCATTGATATTCTGTTATTGCCTATTTAAGTGGTACATTTTGGAATATTTTCTGCTTAAAACCTCAGCTTTGGTCGGCTAACATCTAGCTGTATTCAATTGGATGTATAAGAGAATTTAAGTACCTTTTATTTGCACTTTTTCAAATAATACAGCATTTTAATTGATTTATTTGTGTTGCATTGAATATTAACTGAACTGGAAGTTTTGACTCTGTTTTTTCAGTTAGTTCCCTACCCACCCTCCCTGTTTTTGTTTTGGTGTTAATCTCGGTAGCTTTGAAACTGCCCGCCCCGCTTGTAAATTTGTGTTTGGATACTCCTTCTGGGCCCATCTCATTTGCTTACTCAACTGAATGCAGTGAGATCATATTCTGATTTCAGACACTCCTACTGTGTACAAAGAGAGCATCTGGGAAAGAAAATTTAAGTTTGTTTCCTGCCTTTCCTGTAAGTGGTCTAGACTCTTTGCAGGCTTCTGAGCCCCCAAGCCTTTCTGTGTTGGAGGGACACCTTCTAGCTTAATTTTGTTTCTTAAAACTAGCCAGTTTTCTAGTTTCAGCACTCAAATCTGTTTCTTTGAACTCAGCACTTGTTCAGAACTCGTAAGCACTAAATAAGCTGCAAACTACTAAAGCACTCAACTTTCCTCACTTGTCTAGAGGAAAACAGTTTTTAGTACTTAATAAATAGACACCTATCCAGGCATGTCTAAGGGTCAGCTCCTGGTGATTTATCCTGTCTACCTGATTAATCTGGGCATCTTGGGGCAATGCAGCAATTGCCTCATATACATAGACAACCCTCTCCTCCTACCACCCAAAACTACAACCTGTGAGAGATGCACTTATGTAGACAAACTGGAAGCAAATCTCTCTTCACCCAAGACTGGACTAGACAGTCAAGAGGAGAAGGTAAACACTTGCACCACACCACACTCATCACATAGTCCATCAAAACCTACACCACCAAAACACACACATAGAAACACAAAACACACACCTACATTCACGGAGGCTCTCAATAAAATCCTGCCCAAACATCAGGGACCTCCAAAGTAGAAACGCAAGCAAACTCCACCCCCCAACACAACCCAATGACACATTGCCCACAAACTCAGTGTGCCACTCAACCACAGCCCATGAGGCATAACAATGTACCCAACACTCTAGTCATAGGTGACTCTATAGTCAGGCACACTGATGTTCCACTTACCAGGCTAAACAAGGAGAAAGTTACTGTTAGCTGCCTGTCGGGTGCCAGGATCCACCATATAACGCATGCACTTGGGTCACTCCACAAGTACAAAAATGACACTGTCATTGTCCATGTTGGTATGAGACGTACCCCCTGGACTACATGTAAAGAGACATGGAGGAGCTCTCCGATCTTGTAGCCCAGGCAGGTCTAACCCTAGCCCTGCATAGCATCCTGCCATCACCCAGAATGATACCACAGTACAAGGACAAAATGATTGACTTCAACAATTGGCTAAATGTCTGGTGTCATTCTAAGGGGATCCAGTATTTGTCTGCCTGGAACGACTTGATCGACAGACCATGATGCTTTGACAGTGATGGGCTGCACCTGTCACCCTTGGGATTCCGGATACTGGCTAAGGGTCTTGCACCCCTATAGTGCTTTTTTTAGGCAAGGTTCAAATGACAAATTCACCACTGTAACAGGTACAAGCAAGCAAAATCTGAGGGTAATGCTACTCAATGCTAGAAGTCTAAACCTCTAAATGCACTCACTTGAGGCACTCCTTAAAATGGAAAACATCGACATCTGTGCAGTGACAGAGACCTGGTTCAAAGCTCCAGAGAGGACCCCTGCATTACCAGGCTATAATTCATACCACACCTTTCGGCCACCTAAGCTGGAACAAAGCATTAAAGGTGGAGGCGTGTCCATATTCATTAAGGATATTCACACCTCCAGGCTAGTTGCACAGCATAATGCATCTGAGGTTATACAACTAACTCTGGGCAAGACCGCAATCCAAATTGTAGCATGCTACAAACCCCCCTCATGCCCCAGGACTCCCACTCCTCATTTCTTGATACACTGAAAGTATTAGGGTACAACCCAACACCCTAATAATGGGTGATTTCAACTACCCCACCATTAACTGGGAAAACTAATCATGTACCAACTCTTTTGCTCAACGTTTTCTGAAATTCATAAACTCCAGTGTCTTGGATCAACTTATTTACACCCCCACCAGAGGCAGCAATATCCTAGACCTGGTCATTACCAACATGGGCAACTGGTGTTCCACACCAGAGGTCAATTCCTCATTGGTCAGATCCGACAACAAGCTAATCACTCTAGACATCCACATCCCGCCCCCACCTCCAATTTGGGAAACCACCATAAAAAACTTCTCCAAAGCCAACTTCACACTTCTTAAGACAGAAGTGGCAAACTTCATGACACCCATGCAGATGGACAATAGAGGTACGACTGCTGAATCCTACACAAATGCACTTTATAAGCACTTACACGAGTGCATGGATCATGCTATCCCTAATAGAACCAAGATGCTATCCTCCAAAAAAAGGAAGCCAATCTGGTGGTCCTCTACCATAAACAAACTCTACAACAGAAGAAAGAAACTGTTGCAAAAAAGAGTAAAATCCCATGACTGGAGGTACTCCCTGGTCATCATCAGTAAGAAGCTGATATCCCTCATAAAATCCTCCAAAACTAGTTACAAAAATAAAATTGCCACTGACTCTAAAGACAACCACAAAGCATTCTATAGCTATGTCAAGAATCTCAATGGCAACACTCAGATCTGCTCTGAGTTACAGCACAATGGCACTAAATATACAGAAACAACTGATATTGCCAACATCCTGGCAGATAGGTTCAGTGCTAACTTTACCCCCCTCTCACCCCCTTGAGGGCCCAGCTCTATACTGGAAGAATGCAAAGTTCTTGTAATCACGGCTGCACAGGTAAAAAACACACTCTCCAAAGCCAAGAACACAGCATCCATGGGACCTGACAATATCCCAGGCCTCGTTCTACATGAACTAAAGAATGAACTGGCACCCTACCTAAGTACCATGTTCAATCATAGCCTCACCTCAGGCTTTGTGCCTGCTGAATGGCGCACCATGACGGTTATCCCACTCCACAAAGGGGGAGCCACGATGCACCCCGGGAACTACCGAAAGCCTGACAAGCCTGGTATGCAAGGCCATGGAACGTATCATCATGGAACTCATAAACAAAGACATTGGTAATCTCCAAACTGTGGACCCTACCCAGTTCAGATTTGTAAAAGGCAGATCATGTCTCCTAAACCTGATTGACTTCTTTGAAGCAGTCACCAAAGCCATAGATGAGGGTAGGGTGGTTCACACAGCTTATCTAGATCTCGCCAGGGCTTTTGACACCATATTCCACATACACTATCGAAAAACAGCAACTGTCAAGAAAACACAAATCCAACCAACACCATACCAGTAATGCGTTTATTGCGATCTGGTACCTCGGCCTTTCGCCTTCAAAGGATCACCTTTGAAGGCGAAAGGCCGAGGTACCAGATCGCAATAAACGCATTACTGGTATGGTGTTGGTTGGATTTGTGTTTTCTTGACTTTTGACACCATACCCCACTCTGGAATTATAGATAAGCTCACTAAACTAGGTATAAATCCCTATGTCACAAGATGGGTTGCCAACTGGCTCATGGACAGTACCCACACTGTGAAAGTAGCAGACTCCAAATCCATCTTCAGACCAGTGACAAGTGGAGTACCACAGGGCTCAGTCCTGGGTCCTCTTCTGTTTGGTATCTACTTCTCTGGAGTACAGGCTAACACAGAAGGTCTTTGGCTAACAAAGTTTGCAGATGACTGCAAACTAGGAGCCATAATCGAAACTCCTAATGATGTGGACATACTACAAAAGGGCCTAACTGAGACAGATGCCTGGTGTCAAAGCCATGGCCTGAAGCTCAATGCCAAAAATTGTATTGTCATCCCCTTTGGTAAAAACTCTGTACCCATGAACTACCACATAAGCGGTAGTCTGCTTAACACTGAAAGTGTGATAAGAGACCTTGAGACACAGGTGGACAGTAGTCTCTCCTTTGATAATCACATCGACACAGTGGTCAGGAAATCCTTCTACGTGGCTCACCTCATCAAAAAAGGTTTCTCATCCAGAAAAAAAAGAGGTCATTGTTCCTCTCTACTCATCACTCATTAGGCCCATTATAGAGTACAATGCCCCTTTTGGTATGTACAACAACTGGAAAGGCCACAGAAATACCTCACAAAGAGGATTACTGGCCTCAAACAGATGCCCTACATAGACCATCTCAAAAAACTCCAGCTTTAATCCGTCGCATATCGCCTACTCAGAGGCGATCTCTGCCTAACATACAAAGCTATGTCAAACCCAGAGCTGTTGGACATGCTCCACTTAAAGAAATCCCAATCCCTCTGAGCTACATGCTCTAGGGACCTAAACCTTGTCACCACAATAAGCAGAACATGCTGGAGGGATAGATTCCTGTCCCAGAGACTTCCCCTACTCTGAAACAGACTACCTTTCTATGTCAAACAGAACTCCTCAATAGCACTCTTCAAGAAAAATCTTGATGATTGGATGTGAAATAGGAAATTCACTCCAGGGATCACTTCTGTGTCTCTGCTCGACAGGGGCACAGGAAAATAATTTTCTTGGGTGGCAAAAGCCAGGGTACATTTTTGCTAGGTTTATATAGGCCATAGGGCCAATAGCCTAGTACCTACCTATGAACCTATGAAGGTTGGACGTCAAGCTGGCACCTCAGCACCCGTAAAAATCTACTGCCAATCTTTAGCGGACCAGAGTTCCGCTGTGGCAACCCCTAACCATGAAAAGCCGAAATAAGAACAACAACAACCATGCAGGAAGTTTTTATGTAAACCTCCTTTATTTTAAGATTAAACAAATCAATCATGTACATTTTATACATTTTGAAGTGTGTTTTAAACCATTTTACACTTCATGATTTGAATATTTATTTTTTAATAAAATGTTATATATTTTTTAATGTAAAAGTTTTACATTGTCTAGAAACTCCATAAGGTCATGAATATTCATTAATTTTATGATAATCAGCTTTTTAATAATTGGTTAACTTGTGTTTTAGAAGGGTATGAAAGTATCATTGCAGTTGTCCATCCACATCTGATGAAGTCGACTTAGTAGAAACAAAAACGCTGTTGTTTTAAACTGTATGCGTTTATGTGAGTGTTATTATTTTTTTATTAAAACTGCTTTAACTGCATCCTTGTTGCTGGTGATATCTTTCCTGAGTACCTTGGACTTGGTTTTAGTGAAACTGTGGTGATTTTGCCATTGTTTTGTGGATTACTGAATTTATCTTGGCTATGGAAGGAGAAACCAACACAAAGACAGAAGGAAGGCATGGGAAAGATGACATCGGTCAGACCTGCAAGCTGATTGGACAGCTATCGCAGTTAATTGACCATCTTACTCATTGAGTAAATCAATGGTGAAAATAATGACTAGAGTGCAAGGAGTGTGTAACCAGGTAGCTATCCAGGGAAATGCATCCAAACAAAGGGAAAATAGCAGGATGAACAGTAAATTAAGTAAAACAGAAGTCCCTGGTCCTAAAAACAACAATGGAGTAATTGAAAATGAATTTTTTTCAGAAACCTGCAGTTTTAAGGAGTAATTTGGACTCAGATGGAACTGGGGTTTCTTCACTTCCTCCTGGTCAAGACTAAGAGACTTATGCTGCCATAACCCAAAATGGAAAACTGGAACTTAAGTACTGGTTAGAAGTAAGATTTACTTCTAAATTTAGAGACAATATTGGTGACGTCCCCCAAGTAACTGACTCATATAAAACCAAAATAGACAGGTTATCTAAACTTATGCTTCAGTTCAGAACTATGGACATTGAAAATTCCTATTTAAAACAATGTATTATAGGAGGTATTGTACCAAAGGGTTTAAGGATATACAAATATCCTAACAATGTTATTTCTGGTAGTTTGTTTCACAAAGAATTGTTGGAAAATTTTAACAGATGTGTATTGCACATGCTGAAAGCTGTTGTGAAAGAGAATGATAGAAAAAAGGAAGACATACAACAGGAAACAGAAATGTTAAATGAGCAGGTTAATAATGACTTGATTCATACTATTCAGTCTGAAAAATAAAAATATTACAGTATCAGAAAGGAAATTGATGTTAAAAGTGATGAACCTGTTAAAAGGGAGTTAAGAAAGTTAGAAAGAGATATTAATGAATATAAAAACAACACAAGTTACCCTAAGCCCAAATCAAATAATAAGTTTGGGCAAGAAAGAAATTACAATTATGATGTTAATTTTAGTGAGAATTTGGAAAGTAATAGAGATTAAAATATGCAGATAGGAGGACAGGAAAATAAACTGGATGATTTTTCTGAACATCTAGCTCTGCGGAGGTAAGAAAGAAATAGGAATAAGGCAGAAAATCAATATCGACGCATAATTTTTCTGGAGGGGAGGGAGAGGGGGAGGAGAGATATTAAATGCTGACATTATACCCCACCCCAACTTGGATAGTGATGGAGAATGTATTAAGCAGAATGAAAACAACAAATATAAGTGAGCTAAGGAAGGTTATAGCCTTTACGACTTTAGTAAAATGGTACTACAGGATGAACATTTTAGTCTCCTGTCCAAAGGGATGAAATTTAAACCCTTGACGAAAGGAGATTTAGATAAAACATTAATATATGTTAAGTTATTTACCAGGAAAATTAATTTGGGTTTATTGCTACACCAGGAGAATATTATAAACAACAAACAAATAAAGAAAAAAGCACTTTCAACCCACCCCTACACCCTCAAATAAAATAATTTGAACGCATTGTAGAAGGTGAGATAAGAAAAGAATTCTCTTAAGTATAAAGCTAATTTAAACCTTAACGAGAGAAGTGTTCTAGAAGAACTTAAAAATGACAGAGAAATAAGGGGTTATGAAGCCAGATAAGGGAGGGGGGACCATGCTAATGGATACCTTAATTTATGAAGGTAAAATGAATTAAGTATTGATGGACACTAACAAATACGTAAGTGTATCAAGAAATGAGGTTAATATATCACACAGAAGAGTGGACCCATCTCTCATAGATATGTTTATGGAAGGCTTGATAGATAGTAACACATACACCTATCTTAAAGTGGAGAAAACCAGAATACCCTCGATTTTTGGAATACCGAAAATCCACAAAAACTAAACAGACCCCCCTCTTATACCCATAGTCTCTGCTGAGGATTCAAAAACATTACACCTAGCGAAATATGTGGATTTGAAATTAAAGAGATTATGGTTAAAAAGGAGGAATATACTGAGGGATTCCTGGGATTTCTTGAGAGATAAACAATGATCTGTGCAGAGAAGATTTGGTGTTTGTTACAATAGATGGAATAGATTTACTCTCCAGCATCCCCCATAGAGAAGGGATGCAAATGTTAGAGAAGACCCTGTTGGAGCATGGAGAGCTAACTCAGAATGAGAAATTAGTCTTCTTAAGTTTAATGGAAATGGTGGTGAAATACAACTTCATTTATTTCAAAGGTGAACTATACCATCAAATCAAGGGGGTAGCAATGGGCGCAGCATGCACCCCAACTTATGCAAACTTAGTGCTTGCAAACTGGGAAGAAAAATATGTCCTAGGCTCCATTTAGAGGGACTGTTGGATTATGTACACAAGATTTTTAGATGACATGTCTGTCCAGTGGACTGACAATATTGATAAAATACATACATTTTTAAACTTTTTGAACAAAACCACGCCTTTTCTGAGATTTACTTACATCATCTCCCAGGAGAAACTTCAGTAGCTTGATATTGAAGTTTGTAAGGAGACTGGTAGGTTGAATTCCAAGCTGTACAGAAAAAGTACCTTTTCAAATTCATATTTACATTTCAACAGTGCATATCCTTACCATTATAAAAAGAATATTGTCAAAGGACAATTTATAAGGGCTAGCAGGATGACCTCTAGTAACACTGAATTTGAAAATGAATGTAATTTCTTGGAAGGTTCATTCAGAGCAAGAGGTTATCCAAATGAGCTAAAAGAGCAAGCGAAAAAACAGGTAGATGATGACAGACATGGGAGATTTAAACCCATACTAGGATAGACCCTAGTTGAGGGACTAGAGACTGAGCAAAACCACAGTGAAAATGTTGGTAAAGCTATGGTTTTGGAATATAATGTTAGTGTGAGCAGTGTAAGAAATATTATTAAATTTGAATGGGAGAAGTTTATAAACCTCACAGATTTAGATCAAATTCCGACAGCGACGGTTATCCCACTCCACAAAGGGGGAGCCATGATGGACCCAGGGAACTACCACCCCATTAGCCTGATGAGCCTGGTCTGCAAGGCCATGGAACGTATCATCATGGAACTCATAAACAAAGACATTGGTAATCTCCAAACTCTGGACCCTACCCAATTCAGGTTTGTAAAAGGCAGATCATGTCTCCTAAACCTGATTAACTTCTTTGAAGCAGTCACCAAAGCCATAGATGAGGGTAAGGTGGTTCACACAGCTTATCTAGATCTCACCAAGGCTGTTGACACCATCCCCCACTCTGGAATTATAGATAAGCTCACTAAACTAGGTATAAATCCCTATGTCACAAGATGGGTTGCCAACTGGCTCATGGCCAGAACCCACACTGTGAAAGTAGCAGACTCCAAATCTGACTTCAGACCAGTGACAAGTGGAGTACCACAGGATTCAGTCCTGGGTCCTCTCCTGTTTGGTATCTATTTCTCTGAAGTACAGGCTAACACAGAAGTTCTTTGGCTAACAAAGTTGCAGATTACTGCAAACTAGGAGCCCTAATTGAAACTCCTAACGATGTGGACATACTCCAAAAGGGCCTCACTGAGACAGATGCCTGGTGTCAAAGCCATGGCCTGAAGCTCAATGCCAAAAAGTGTATTGTCATCCCCTTTGGTAAAAACTCTGTACCCATGAACTACCACATAAGTGGTAGTCTACTTAACGCCAAAAGTGCGATTAGAGACCTTGGGACACAGGTGGACAGTAATCTCTCCTTTGATAATCACATTGCCACAGTGGTCAGGAAATCCTTCTACGTGGCTCACCTCATCACAAAAGGTTTCTCATCCAGAAAAAAAGAGGTCATTGTTTCCCAATACTCATCACTCATTAGATCCATTATAGAGTACAACGCCCCTTTTGGTATGTACCTCACAAGACATCTACAACAACTGGAAAGGCCACAGAAATACCTCACAAAGAGGATTACTGGCCTCAAACAGATGCCCTACACAGACTGTCTCAAAAAACTCCAGCTTTACTCTGTAGCATATCACCTACTCAGAGGCGATCTCTGCCTAACATACAAAGCTATGTCAAACCCAGAGCTGTTGCACATGCTCCACTTAAAGAAATCCCAATCCCTCTGAGCTACACACTCTAGGAACCTAAACCTTGTCACCACAATAAACAAAACATGCTGGAGGGATAGACTCCTGTCCCAGAGACTTCCCATACTCTGGAACAGACTACCTATCTATGTGAAACAGAGCTTCTCATTCACACTCTTCAAGAAAAATCTTGATGGTTGGATGGGAAATAGGAAATTCAACCCAGGGATCACTTCTGTGGTTCTGCTCAACAGGGGCACAGGAAAATCATTTTCTTGGTGGCGAAAGCCAGGGTAGCTTTTTGGCTAGGCTAATATAGGCCCTAGGGCTAATAGCCTAGTACCTACCTATGAACCTATGAACCTATAAAAGTTGTGTATAAGAACTTCCCAAACCTGAAAAATGTTACAGAAAATGATTTTAAATCATACAGCTCAAGAAAGAAGGGCACCTATAAGTGAGGCTGCTGTCAATAATATAGGTACATTATTAATAGAGAAGAATTGTTTTTTTAGTAGTAGAAATACAGTGTTAACCAGCAAGGATTTTTTTTTAACTGCAAATCCAGTGGATTAGTATATTTAGCAGTGTGTGAAGACTGTCAGTCCTTCTATATAAGTAAAACTCTGTCTCTAGACCCTGTATTGAAGCTGAGAGCAGCTAAATTATGAAGTTCAATTTTAAACATACTCATTTTCATTTTTATGTAAACTTAAGTAAAGCTTGAGGTACACTGGATTCTTGTTGGATTAAATGTGCTTCTAACTGAAAGTATGATTAAACCTTTGACCACTAGAGGGAGACTGATCATTATATTTCTGCTCTTCAGCATTTCACCAGCAGGAAGGTTTTATGCAACCCTCCTTTATTTTAAGATTAAACAAATCAATCATGTACATTTTATACATTTTGAAGTATGTTTTAAACCATTTTAGAGTTCATGATTTGAATATTTATTTTTTTAAGAAAATGTTATATGTTTTTATTATAAAAGTTTTACATTGTCCAGAAACTCCACAAGGTCATGAATATTCATGATTTTTATGATAATCAGCTTTTTAATCATTGGTTACCTTGTGTTTTAGAAGGGTATAAAAGTATCATTGTAGTTGTCCATCCACATCTGATGAAGTCTACTTGGTAGAACCGAAAATGCTGCTGTTTTAAAGTGTATGCGTTTATGTGAGTGTTATTATTTTTTATTAATAAAACTGCTTCAACTGGATCCTTGTTGCTGGGGATATCTTTCCTGAGTACCTAGGACTTGGTTTTGGTGAAATTGTGGTGCTTTTGCCATTTTTTTGTGGGTCCAGGAGACTGCTTAATGCAAATTAGCTATATGCTCTCTCCCAGAAATGGCAACAGAAGCAGCTTTTAATGAGTTCCTTTATTTCATGGGATGGACAAAGTGTCCACCACTCATGCATGGGTGTTCTCATTGTGGGAGGTAGTATAAGGAAGTAATCTCTGGGTCTATATTATAACCGCTAAAGCCCATTTAAGTGAATACGTAAAAGTCGACACATATTGCGCGAACCGCGAATACACCCAACGCCCTAAACAGCGAAATTCAAACTCTCGAACAGGCATAGTTAGCCAACCCCACCTTTCGCTACATACTACCCACCCAAACAAAATAAATAAACCACATACATACACTAACCAAAACCCTACTTCTAACCCTACACTAAATCTTACATATGTTACTATCCATGCACTTACCTTAACCCACATCCTATCCCTAAGGTCCGTAACTGTCGCACACTTACCTTAATGAGCTATACCGAAATAAAATAAATAATCCACACACATACACTTAACAAAACCCTACTTCTAAATCTACACTAAACCTTACATACATTACTATTTAAGCACTTACCTTAACCCGCACCCGAACCCTAAGGTCCGTAACTATTGCATACTTACCTTATGGAGCTATACCGCAGAAGGGCGAACTATGCCAATTTGAGATTTTGAATTTCGCAATTTAGGGCGTTCGTTGTACTCGTGGCTCGCGCAATATGTGTCGATGTTTACGTATTCGCTTAAATGGGCTTTCGCAGTTCTAATATAGACCCATAATCTCTGTATGTCTATCTGGGTGCATGTGTGCCTTGTGTGTTTGTATATGTGTGTGTGTGGAGGTGTGTATAGGGTGGGCCCAACTCAGACACAGGTAGGACAGTCTAGCAAGCAGACATAATTGTGCTACAGTGATATGGAAATTAGCAAAATTATTGTAATGAGCTCAGTTGTACATGTAAATTAAGGTAAACTACAAGGCTGAGTGATTTTGAAACATATAAAAATTGTGTGGTCGTCCATAGTCATGGGAAAGTTTGTACACTGTGATTTCTCAGTGAACAAAGATTAACGCCCCACTATGATGCTAGTTTTAGCAATCATAATAGCTGAACAGTACATGTTAGAAACCAATCTCAAAGCCAGTGTCCATGATGGGAAACATCATCAAGCTGCACATTACACAAGGCTCTGACTGCACCTGACATAATATCATCTTCATGATGGGGGCATAGTCGAATATTATCATTTGGACAAAGGCCATATAACAGTTGGTAGACATGTGGAATGGGTGAAATGCTGATCCCTGTGGACACTAAGGTGTGTGTAGTTTAGGGACCTGATAGCAACCACCAGAGTCATGGTGCGTGTATCACTCTCATCTACCTAATGAATAGTACACCAGTTCCTTAAAGCTGAGCTGTAGTATGTGCAAGAACATATGTGGTTCTCAAAGGCCCCAGAGAAGAGAAGACAAGAGAAGAGAGAACTTGGAGGCATTCCATAAAATAGCCTATTTCCCTGAGGTTCAGAGGGCTATTATTATCAAGACCCTACCTGGTCCACAGGGACAACAATACATCAACTGAAAGGTTTTCATCTCAGGCAACAGCCAGGTGGTGTGCAGCTCCCAAGGTATTATATATAATGTGTTAGTGCTCCATCTAGGCATTTCCCATTATTCCCACATCTGGCATTTCTAACCTATATCAACAATCTGTGTAAGATGATTTCTTGCATGGACATCTTATTAACAATGCCAGACATGGTCCTGTAGCCATGGCTCATAATACTGATATGCAACCAAGGGAGCATGGCTGAGATACTGAGCATGTGTTTGGACTTCTAAAGGCCTACTTCCACTGCATAGATACATGTGGTTACACACTTCAATATGTTTTAGAAACCATTAGTGAGATATTCACTGTATGTGCAATTCTTTACTAAAGAATTGCACATACAGTGAATATCTCACGCTTGTGTGTCCAACCCGCGGCCCGCGGGCCGCATGCGGCCCTCAGAGCTCTTCCGTGCGGCCCGCGACCCTAGTTCAGTCCAAAAACAAAAATACAACATTTTTTCCGTTTTTTTTTTCGCACCATTTTTTTTCATGACCGCAACCTTTAACCTCACATTGTCGGTGTGCGCATGTGCCAAGAGCACCCTTGCCATTTCCGAAATAGGACCTTTGTGTTCGCGCCGAAGAGCTGAAGTGGAAGGATTCATTGTTTGCACCGAAGACCTGAAGAAGAGGGATTAGCCATCGTATTTAAAACAAACAGCAACTCCTAACTGTATTGACAGGTAAGTATGAAATGCTGCTGTTATTTTTTTAATTATATGGTTTGCTAGGATTGTACACCAGGCTATAATTTTTGAGGGTAGAGAATTAGGGCAACCTTTACAGAACAACCCAAACCACTCATGGATAATGGCTTGCTAAATTTGTGACTCTGACATGAGGGTGTGCTTCTTCACTGTGCAAGTACGCTGATCTTGAATATCGTCTCAGTAAATGGGCTAAGGTGCTGAAGTTTGTAGTATTACCAGAATGCTAGAAGAAGACCAGTTGTACAAAGGTGTGCACATATCAAGAGTCTAAAGGTTTGCTGTGGCACTGTATTTGTTTTCTGATAACTTTGCCTCCAGGTTTTCAAGAGCTGCCCTATCCAGTTATCCTTTTAGCTTGATACAGATTGCTTGTATATTTGATAAATGTTTGGTTAGCTTGGCTGTGTAGTGCAGAGGTGACATGTTTTGATGAGTATAAGCTGAACAGGCTGAGTGAAGTGAGATGTTTTGCACTGCTGACTGTTCAGGTGCTCACCCAAATACAAACTTGACCACTCATGCAAAGAAGTATATCCTGCTAAAATTAACACAGCTGTCATTTCCAAGACTAGGTTAAAAATATATATATATGGCAGGGACCTGCTTGAAACTGTGACCTGCTTGAACTATAACCTGTCTTCAGCCCATCATCTCAGCTTTATTGTGACACCTTTAAAATTGCTGCTTTGCAGTAATTTGTCGTACTTTCTCTGTTTTCTCCTATCAGGCTTTCTTTTTCATTTGCTGTTCTGCCAGTGACAGTGTTTTTTTCCTCAGTGCAACATAATTTTTGTCCAGATTGTGGCTTCAGTGTCTTCAGGAAAAACAGATCACTGGCTGTGCACTTCAACAGTGCTCAGTTTTCAGTGAGCTGCTGGAAGATGCATCTCTGTTTAAGTATTTATTTTAAAAAGTGAACTACTTAAAATGTTTGTTTGCAGTAAGATTTTAATCTGATTCCCACTTCTTTACTGCTTTTAACTGCTGTGTACTTGAATGGAGTAATATAACAACTGTGCAGATTTTCTTTTCTCCTTCTACATATGGCATATATTAGAGACCTACAGAAACAATTTTGCTTCAAAGGGAAGTGCTATAGTTGCCATACATCTCCTCAGTACTTCTTTATCATTTGTTGTTTTCACTAACTAGTTTGTCAGCATTTTTAGTGTAACCTAGAACTGTATACTTCAAAAAAAAAAAAAAAAAAAAAAAGGTGTTCTGTGTAGTGTGACTGAGGACTTTGCTTCACCTTTCTGTTTAATGTTAAGTACTGGTCTCTTGATTGATGGTAATGTCTTCTGTTTATGAAGAAACTGCTGGGAGAGTTGAGGCCATAAATAAGACATTTCATACTATAAAGGTGTTTAATATATTTTGACTTTGTTCTCTTTCTACTAGTACACTGCTCATTGTGACGGCTTTGGTTATACTTGAGCAGTTCATTGAAAGCAGGGATTGACACTAAAGGAACTGATAAGAGGATAGACATGTATGGGAAATGTGTTTCCATTTTGGGTTTCACCTTGTTATATGATGTTGCTTTATGAATTAGTACTACTATTCATATGATCATCGCTGATTTTGTTTGGGAGAAGTGGTTTTGTAAACTAGGTGTCACGCTAGTGGCAGAAGCAAACTCCAATAGTTTCCTATGATTGTTGAAGTGGAAAGTCCACCTACTTTGGCTAGCCAGTTCTCTGTAACATCATTTGCATAGAAAAGAGCCAAATGAGCTTCCAAATACTAACAGAAGTGTTTGTCCTATAAGACCTATATGTAAATGATTTTATAGACTGAAGCTTTGATTTTTTTTGTGCTCAGTCCATATACTTAACATGTCTTGAAGATGTTACATTAATGTTTATATATGATTTGAAGGAGGAAGTGTTTACACTACAGAGAGAAATGAAAAATAACCAAGTGGTAGAACTGTGAAAAGTGAAATGGCCATCACTAAGGACCTCAGATGGTTGGATGTGATCAGCATGTTGCTGTGTGCACTTTAATAGTTTTAGGAATGTGGTATTTTTTGGTAGGCTGCGGTGGTGCAGCGGTTAGCATTGTCACCTCACAGCAAGAGGTTCTCCCATTTGATTCTCGGCTGGAGTGCCTTCTGTGTGGAGTCTGCATGTCCTCCCTGCGGTCAAGTGATGTTTAAAGACTTGCAGGTAGGTGCGTGCGTGAATGGGCATGCCTCCTTTAAAGGTTGGGTGTCGTGCTGGCAACTCGGCATTGTAAAAATCTACTGCCAATCATTAGCAGGCCGGAGTTCTGCTGTGGCGACCCCTAACCAGGAACAGCCGAAAGACATTGCTTTGTACACCAGGCTATGTATTTAGAGAGGCATAATACATATGCAGTGAAATGTACGGTATAAGCCACAAGAAGTATGCAATCAGAAGCATACTTTGTTAGAAAGCTTATTACACCTTGGGGAGGAATCTTTTGCAGTCAGTGGAATATATAGAAATGTAGAGTGGTACAAATGCAGGAGAAAGATAACTGAAATTAATGAGGGTAATTTGAAGTCAGGCTTTGCTGTTACTAGGGTGGACTTCTTTTTTGATTAGCCCGTATACCTGGCATACGGGCCAATCAAAAAATCGCTAAACACAGAGCTTCTTGTGTTCTGCCTTAAACAGAAGTAGCTCCGAGTTTAGCGCTTTTTGATTGGCTTGTATGCCGGTATATGGGCCAATCAAAAAACACTAAATATTAATACACTAAATACGGAGCTACTTCTGTTGAATGCGGAACTGCAATGTTTCTGCATTAAAAACCTTTTTTTTTTTTTTTTCTTTTTTTTTGGGTCCTCACTTGCTGTCTACAATGATATATTTTACATGCGGCCCCCAGACCATTTCTGTTGACTTAATGCGGCCCTTGCAACTGAAAAGGTTGGACACCCCTTTAAAGCATGCTGGTATTCAGACAGCTAGAGCAGGCTACTGCCATCAGAGGGCTAGACATTCTGAAACCAGTGTCTGAGGACTTCTGAAGCAGGCACAATATGCTGTGGCACTTTCAAAGATGCAACTATTGGCCAGATTAGACACAAGAAAGATTAAAGCTAATGTATGGAAATATGACATCTAGTCTAAGCCGTACAGTGCAAAGACAGGCCACACTGTGCACCAGACATCTCTATTTCAATGTGGATGAAGTCATTGCAGTAGATGAACACAAATGCAATGGTATGATAATAAGAAAAAATGTCTTGAGTCTCAAAAAGCAATCTTTAAAAGTTATGAAAATGAAGTTATTGAAATGAAGTCATGAACAACAACCCACCTCCTTAGAAAACAAAAATGAAAAAACCTAAGGGTAATGCTGCTCAACGCCAGAAGTCTAAATCTCAAGATGCAGGCACTCGAAGCACTCCTCAGCATGGAGAACATCGACGTCTGTACAGTAACTGAAACCTGGTTCAAGGCTCCTGAGAGCACCCCAGTGCTACCAGGCTATACCTCATATCATGCTTTTCGGCCCCAAAACCCAGGCCGAACCACAAAGGGAGGGGGAGTGTCCATATTCATCAAGGACACCCACACTTCCAGGTTAGTGTCAACACATGAAGCATCAGAGACCATCCAGGTGCAACTAACCATAGGCAAAACTGCTATACAACTGGTAGCATGTTACAGACCACCCTCCCAATCTCTGGAACCCCATTCAGCCTTCCTGAAGACATTGGAGGATATGAATGTATCACAAAATACCATCATACTGGGAGACTTCAACTACCCAAACATAGATTGGGTACATTATTCTAGCCCTAACACCCTAGCCCAAAGGTTCCTGGAATTCATAAATTCAAATGCACTGGAACAACTAGTCACCTCTCCCACTAGGGGAGATAATATACTAGACCTGATCATCACAAACATGGGGACAAAATGCTCCACACCGAAGTATACCCTCACTAGTGAGATCTGACCACAAACTAATCACCCTGGATATACACATCCCACCTCCACCCCCAGCACAAAAGACCACAGTGAAAAACTTCTCAAAAGCAGACTTCACTCTTCTTAAGACTGAGATGGTATCCTTTAAGCCCACTGTGCCAGTGGATACCACATCCCACAATGCCGAATCCTTCACAAATGCTTTCTATGGACATCTCCAAGAATGCATGGATCATGCAATCCCAAACAAATCCAAGTCCCTCTCCACCAAATGTAAGTGTCCTGTCTGGTGGACCTCAGCCATAAACAAATTGTATAACAAAAGAAGGAAGCTACTGCACGTCGGAGCGAAATCCCATGAAGGGAAGACATCTCTGATCAACATTAGCAGAAAACTACATTCTCTCATTAAAACATCCATGGCAAACTTTGAGAGAAAAATCGCTAAGGACACTAAAGATAACCACAAAGCCTTCTTCAGCTATGTTAGAAACCTGGGTGGAAACTCTCAGATATGCTCAGAGTTGGTTCACAACAACAAAAAATACACTGAACCCACAGATATTGCTAACATTCTGGCTGACAGGTTCAGTGCAAATTTCTCCCCTCCTTCACCCCCAAAAGAAGAAATACCTATCCCAGCTGAATGTAATCTCCCTGTCATCTCAGATGTCCAAGTGAGAACTGCCCTAAACAAAGCAAAAAGCACAGCATCAATGGGACCTGACGGTATCCCGGGGTGCGTGTTACGTGAACTCCAAGAGGAGCTAAACCCACACATAAAAATGCTATTTAACCTTAGCCTTACTTCAGGATATATACCTGAACACTGGCATACAGCAACAGTGGTCCCACTCCACAAGGGGGGTGCCTCTACTGACCCTGGAAACTACCGCCCCATAAGCTTAACTAGCCTGGTCTGCAAATCTATGGAAAGAATCATTATGGAACTCATAAACAGAGACATAGGGGACCTACAGACACTTGACCCCACCCAGTTCAGCTTTGTAAAGGGCAGATCCTGCCTTTTAAACCTGGTTGACTTTTTCAAAACAGTCACTAGAGACATTGATGAGGGCAAAGCAGTCCATACAGCATACCTGGACTTGGCTAAGGCCTTCAACACAATACCCCACTCAGGCATCATAGATAAGCTAAACAGCTTAAAAGTAAACCCTTATGTCACTAGATGGGTTGCAAACTGGCTAAAGGACAGAACCCATAAAGTTAAAATCACTGGAGCAATGTCAGACTCAAAGCCAGTCACAAGTGGTGTCCCACAGGGATCTGTCCTGGGACCCCTCTTGTTCGGCATTTATTTCTCAGATGTTAAAGCAAACATGGGAGGGCTGTGGCTGACAAAGTTCGCAGATGACTGCAAACTAGGCGCCATGGTCGATACACCAGCAGACACACACATCCTACAAAAAGGCCTCACTGAAACGGACAACTGGTGCCGTAGTCACGGCCTTAAACTAAATGCCAAAAAATGTATAGTCATCCCTTTGGAAAAACAAAGTACCCACAAATTATCACATAGACAGCAACCCAATGAGTACGGAAAAAGTAATCAGAGACCTAGGGACCCAAGTAGACAGTGACCTCTCATTTGACACCCACGTTGCCAAAGTGGTTAGAAAAACATTCTACCTTGCACACCTCATCATGAAGGGATTCACATCCAGATCCAAGGATGTCATTGTACCCCTATATTCCTCCCTCATCAGACCCATGATTGAGTACAATGCCCCATTTGGTATGTACCTCACCTGGCATTTGCAACAGCTGGAGAGACCACAAAAGTACCTCACCAAAAGGATCAAGGGTCTCCAACATATGTCTTATTCTGCCAGACTAAAGAAACTTCAGCTCTATTCAGTAGCATACCACCTGCTCAGAGGTGATCTCTGCCTGACGTACAAGGCCATGTCCAATCAGGATCTGATGGACATGTTCCACCTCAAAAAATCCAAATCCATCAGGATCACGAGAGCTAAAGACTTAAACCTCGGCACAAGTATGAATAGGACATGCTGGAGGGATAGATTCATAACCCAGAGGCTTCCCATGCTTTGGAACAGGATCCCAGTTCGTATTAGGCAGAGCCCCTCACTGACTCTCTTCAAGAGAAATCTTGATGAGTGGATGGAAGATTGTAAGTTTACCCCAGGGGTCACATCTGTGTCACTGCTAGACAGGGGCACAGTAAACTAATTCTATTATATAAGGGGACCTTCATTGTGTCACTACTAGACAGAGGCACAGTATTCTAGATTTATTCGTACATTTTTGTACCATTTCATGGGGTGGCAAAAGCCACATCACTATGGCTAGGCTTACAAATGCCCCAGGGCAGATAGCCTAGTACTATACTATGAAACTATGAAACTATGTAAAGTGGGGGGAGGTTGAAATGTTAACACTTGTGAGAATGGGAAGTAGAGCAAAGGTAAGGATTGTACAGGGAGATCAATGTTCTCAGATGTAGTATGGAACCATTTGACAGTATCAGCAATGGAGTCTGCCTATCCTACAAAAAATGCATGCATACAACAGCTGCCACCACAAACTACCTTTCAGGTAGACCACATAGTACATCATTCCATCATTTACTGTATAAAGTTATATAAATGCAATTGTGCATGACATACAACAGCAATGGAGAGAGAAGGCAACCTCATGCACATGGTTGCATCATATTCCACAGATATGGCATCTTTGTCACTTCATCTGGAGAGCTGACTCCCACCAAAAAACATACGTGAACTTTACACATGATATGGAGAGCCATTGGATGAAATACTGCTAAATACAGATGGCTATGTCTATGAGTAAGAAAATGTTGTTGAGAAGAAATCATACTAGTTTTACAGACTACAACATACAAATGAATGTCATGAACTTGGAGTGTCATGTACAAATGTGAATGAGGAAGTGTTTTTGCATTCCACATGCCACCACCTGCTGGCTGACCATTGTAAACATGCCACTGTGAGTAGAGATTACCATGCCAAATTCATAGGGAGCTATGTGACATGTTGGCCAGATGTGGTGTTTGGTCCATAACATACCATAGAGATGGGTATTAGTTCACACGATTTACTGCCTACACCTTGGAAAGACTCCAAGAATGCAGAAGGCATAGAAACTTTCAAGACTTGGATCCTTGCAGCTGCCATTAAAATTAGATAAATATCTTATTAAATATACTTGTGACAAATATAATGTGGAGCTATTTTATGCACTACTTTGGATAACCCAACTGATCTAAGTCAGTCTCAGTGATTTATTAATAGACCATTTTTATAAAGAAGGCACATTGTGTGCAAATGATATACAATATATGTTATCATAACAATTAATTAATGAATTCATTGTAAAACGAGTTGAACTTAATGTAAACCTCTATACTGTTCATTGAAAAATTCAATATCCAACAGATCCCAAGTTGTAAAAGTCATGGGTATCCTTTCTCAACACAAAATTGAAACTATAGATGTAACAGAAGGCTCAGTGCTGGGCCATCTCCTCTTTGGCATTTATTTTAAAGACATCAGAGTCAATATCCCAGAAGTATTGTTGTCCATATTTGCTGATAACTGCAAACTGGGCACTATTATATGCTCATCCACTGATAGTGAACGGCTCCAGCATGGGCTCAAATATGCACATATCTGCTGTATCAAAACCAGTCTCAAACTAAATACTAAAGAGTGCAATATAGTAGTTGTTGTTGTTGTTTGTCTTTAGCTTTTCCTGGTTAGGGGTCGCCATAGCAGAACTCCGGTCCACTAATGATTGGAAGTGGATTTTTACGAACGCCGAGGTGCCAGCTCGACGTTCAACCTTTAACGAAGGCACGCCCATTTACGCATGTCTTTCGAATGCCCACCCAACCACGGGAAGGACATGCAGACTCCACACAGTAGTATTCAAGAAAAATCTCTTCCAACCTCATGCATTGGAATCAGTACTCTTCTTAAGACAAACAAGGTCATAAGAGACCTGGTCACTTATATAAATACATGTCTCTGTATCTGTCGTTCTCTTTTGATCATCATGTTTCTACTATACTCAGAAAATTACTCTACCTGGCCTAGTTACCTTCCAAGAGAATATCATTTAAATCCAACAAAGTTATCATACTAATGTGCTTTTCCCTTATTAGACTAATCATCAAATACAGTGCCCACTTTGGTGTGTGCAAATAGAGGCATATCACTCAACATGGAATGCCCAAAAGATTTTCTAAACATCAAAATTAAAAGCATTGAATTGTTCACTTATCCTGATAAACTAACCCAAATCTCATTGTACTCATTAGCCTACCAGCTGTCCTAAGGTAGCCAGTGCCTCACTTTTTAGGCATGAAAGCTTGGATGGACTTTCAATTTCTTCACGAATCAAGTGGGTTTACAAACAGCTGCACTAGGGCCTTAAATGTACCCCAACAAATAATCAAGCCTCACTGAAGGGATAGTTTTCTTACTCAGTATTTCCCCAGGCTATGGAATAAGTTATCACAAGAAGTAAAAGATTAAAACTAATGTATGAAACACTACATCCAGTCTGTGCAGTACAATGCAGAGATAGGCCATGCTGTACACCAGCATACCTCTCAACCTGGAAATGTCAAAAATCTGGACAAGGCCCATGAAAAATAGGTACAAATCTGTATGCCGTTTAACATAAAATTTGCATACATAATTACGTAACCTTGCCCACTCCAATGGAATTGTGGGATACCAACTTTCAAACGCAAACTGAACAGACAACCAAAATATGGCACCAGAGTCCCCCTGCAGCCATTTCAATGTCCCATTACCTGACTATTTCATCCCATTTATCATAAACACTAATGTGTGCATACTGCTTTACTTCTACAATGATTATTTGGATTTTATTTTTACATTTTATAGCATAATGCACAAACACTAATAGACATCTGCTAAACAAAGCAACACTGTCTCACAATGAAAATAGACTTGGCATTAAAACTTCTCTGCCCTTGAAACTCACATTCATTGAAACAGCATTGAAACCCACACCACATCCAAATAAAATGCATCTGGCCAGTGGTGGATAAAGATTACCTTTGAGCTGTTTTCAAATCATTGGCCCCTTGCACACAAAACAAGAGACATACATGTGTTCATAGGTTCATAGGTAGGTACTAGGCTATTGGCCCTAAGGCCTATATAAGCCTAGCCAAACGGTACCCTGACTTTTGCCACCCAAGAAAATTATTTTCCTGTGCCCCTGTCAAGCAGAGCCACAGAAGTGATCCCTGGGGTGAATTTCCTATCTCCCATCCAATCATCAAGATTTTTCTTGAAGAGTGCTAATGAGGAGCTTTGTTTGATATAGATAGGTAGTTTGTTCCAGAGTATGGGAAGTCTCTGAGATAGGAATCTATCCCTCCAGCATGTTCTGTTTATTGCAGTGGCAAGGTTTAGGTCCCTAGAGCGTGTAGCTCAGAGGGATTGGGATTTCTTTATGTGGAGCATGTCCAACAGCTCTGGGTTTGACATAGCTTTGTATGCTAGGCAGAGATCGCTTCTGAGTAGGCGATATGCGATGGAGTAAACTGGAGTTTTTTGAGACGGTCTGCGTAGGGCATCTGTTTGAGGCCAGTAATCCTTTTCGTGAGGTATTTCTGTGACCTTTCCAGTTGTTGTAGATGTCTTGTGAGGGGTACATACCAAAAAGGGCATTGTACTCTATAATGGGTCTAATGAGCGATGAGTAGAGGAGAACAATGACCTCTTTCTTCCTGGATGAAAAACCTTTTGTGATGAGGTGTGCCACATAGAAGGATTTCCTGACTACTGTGGCAATGTGATTATCAAAGGAGAGACTACTGTCCACCTGTGTACCTAGGTTTCTTATCACACTTTCGGTGTTAAGTAGACTACCGCCTATGTGGTAGTTCATAGGTACAGAGTTTTTACCAAAAGGGATGACAATGCACTTTTTGGCATTGAGCTTGAGGCTATGGCTTTGACACCAGGCATCTGTCTCAGTGAGGCCCTTTGTTCTTTGATACACCTTCCTGACTTTATTAATTCTATACCTTGAATAATACAGCACACTTGTTAGACAGAGCACATTTTAAATGTATTGTTTGAACATTTTTCCAGTAGGCTGTACTGTAGGCAAGGAAACAAAATGCACGAACCAATAATGACAACTGCCCAATTCAGAACATTTCCATCATAAAAGTCTACTTCCACAATCACACTATAAATAGAACGACAGTAGTGTAAGCCATAGGCATCTTGCACAGCTTCTTGCACTTATTTTCAGTTTCATGTTTTTTGAGGGGGAGGCCAAAAACCAGGGACACATTTTAAACATTGCTTGCATAATTTTGGAAAGTTGCTAGAATAAAATGTGTTACCACCATGCATTTTAGTGGCAAGACTTGAACCCAGGACCCTATGCACTACAGTCAGAACAACATACCCCTATGCCAAATCAGCAGTTTCCTGAAAGATAGGAAGACTGAAACTTAAATGGCTGGCATTTAGTGAATTCAGTTGTCACTTCTCACCATAGCTCTCAACCACTTAGCACAAAAAAAACTGAAAAAAAGCCAATAATGGGGGAATACAAATTCAGTTCTCACTTCTCACCATAGTTCTCAACTATTAGCACAAAAAACCTGGATAAAGCCAATAATGGGGATATACAGCCCCAAAATAGGGACAAATTTCAAATACTGATCTTGTAAACTTAGAAAATTGCTAGAATAAAAGGTTTTGTCTTATCATTTATTTTCTGTAGAATATGAAGTCTGAAATTTAAATGCCTGTCATTATTTAATGAGTTCAACCCTGCAGTTATTTGACCCAAAAATTCTGAAAACCACAGATTTTAGGAGGAACAGATAAAAAATATAAGGCATACATAAAGTAGTATTGCCTGCTGTGAGGATATTACCTGACAGAAATATATTTTCTGTTGCTCCTAGGGGCAACAGACAATAACATGCATTCCTATATTTCATTTATGATTTAACTAAAGAGATCAGATCATACTTTTTGTGCAATTCCTTGATGGAGAGTATTTTTTAGGAGTGGGCATGTCCCCAGAAATGTGAAGGGGAAATTCCTTGTAGTTTATTTGTTAGCCAGAGGCCTTGGTAAGTCAGCAGCTAGATACCCAAACTCTTTGAGGGATTGTAACACAAACGTATGGACTGCAGTGACAGATTTTAAGTGAAACATTTACTGTTATAAAGAACCCTGCAGATAAGCGTGCTGCAAAGTGCAAACCTGTAGAATACATTGACAGATAAAAGCTATATAAGTAGCCAAGCAAGGTGACCAAATACAAATGCATTTCTGCATGTGTCAACTAGGGTTAGTTATTTCTAATTCAGGTAAACAAAAAGCAAAATAAGCAAGGCAATAGCTATAACACTCCACTGTCAAGATGAAACTTAATATAGCTATGAATCCAACAGTATGACACCTTTCAGCTATGAGTGATTATTTACAAATGGGAAAGCAAACACATCATAAACCTATGGCTACATACCTAAATCCATACCCATTTCTCATAAATCAGCAGAGTGTAGTTCTGGCATGTGAAATAATATGATTGTGAAATGAAGGAAATTCTGTGAAATTTACATGACTCTCTCGCATCATCTGATCCTCATAATAAGGCAGCTTTTCAAATTGGTCATAAATCCTTTCAGGTCACTTTGTTCTCTGGGAAGATTCTTTACACAGAGTACCTTCAAATAAAAAAGGATATGGCACCAAACAGACTCATATATTGTTTGACAAGTACATTCCACTGGTTTAATAAGAAGAACAAACCTCTTGTACATACATAACTATAAAACTTCCTGTAAGAGAGAGAAGTAATCGAGGCTTACACATTTAAAGATGAGGGGTTCAAGTCTTAGATCAGGCCTTTCATTTATGACATTTCATCTTACTCTGTCCAATGTCATGCAGTTTTGCTTTGCTCTGCCTATGGGTTGACAAAATCCTCAGTCTACCAAAGATTAGAAGTATACTGAGTATGATTTATGAATAAGAATTTATGGTAAAGCACTGGCAAAAATACAAGGTGGGTACAATAATCCAACAAATAAATCGGGACATGCTTGACAATGACTACTGTGGCCTCTGGACAGAAGCAAATGGTGAATTTTGTATCAGCATTTTAATTTGATTTTCAGGCATTTGAGTCTTAAACTCTAAAGTTTGGTTTAGAATATACCGAGTTATTTGAAGGCAATACTAAAATTATGGCACTCTTTGCAAAATCAGGCAGCTTCTAGTTAATCGAGGTGCAAAAGTTCCTCCCTCATATAACATACATACATTCATTCATGCATAAACAAATACACACACACACACACACACACACACACACACACACACACACACACACACACACACACACACCATTCCTCTCTAAAATAATTGCCCAATGCCCTTTCTGAACATAAATAAAAGTTTCCCTGTTTCACCTTAAAATAAAGGTTTCCTTACTTCAAGTCCATTCCCGCTCGCATTTGGCTGGCCAGCTCTTCCATTTGTGTGAATATAAATCCTTTCCTTGGTGAGAATAACCTAAATCCTTTCCAAGACATAAATCCTTTCCCAGAAGAGAATAAAATAACCAGAGTGCCATTCTCGCTAGCAGAGCATTTGAACATGAGCACCCAGCTGGAAATGCATGCATGACGCAAGCCCCTTGAGCTCAATTCTGACAGGCTGGTAGCCCTTAAGGAGCTGACATCATCGCACACATGATGATGTCAGCTCCGAAAGCACAAAAAATAAAATCAAACTGTAAATCAGAACTGAAGGGGTGAAATTCAGGAATCATGGCTCCCCATTATTTGGACCCAAAACTCGGTAGAAACTGAGTAATTCAGTACAGTTGGGAGGTATGTACACCAGACATCACCTACCCACATAATACAGCTGTGAGTGCTGGACACAGCTGTCATCTTATGTATGGATGGGGAGGGGCACAGTGACAAGAATCAGCAACGGACACACTGTGTGGGGAGAGTTAACTAAATATGTCAGGAGGGTCACAATGACAGTAATCACTAATTTGCACAGTGTGTGTGTGTGTGTGTGTGTTGGGGGGGGTTAACTAAATATGCAGAAGGAAGTGTCTGACATGTCCAGGGGATTGTTGTCAAACACATGAATACAGCTTGGCTGTCTTAAAGTTTAGTACTGATGTGTTTGACAACAAATTCCAGTAGAATATGAAACACTTGGTAGCTCTTGTTTTCTTTAGCCTGCAGAGGTGCTGACAGAATTTATGCAGCTATAGCCATTATTTCTGAGTCATCTGTTCACTTACTCATTTATTCAGAAGACACTTTTGTGTTGGACAGACTTTGTAACTTTAGCCTACCTTCTTTCAAGATCCATTATCTTGCACCAGAGGCTTTTCTTCAGATTGCTGGAGCACAATTAATTAGTGTACCAAGAGGGTTCAATGAAGCCAACATTTTATAGAGGCTTAGAACACAAGTTAAGATGCATCTTTGGGAAATGTCAGGTGAACCTCCAGACTGTGTTTGAGGTACCACAGGGTTAACAGAAATATACTGAGTGCATTCAGGATCACATTTTAGCTGGCGTTCCTTGTAGTTGCCATAAGCACATTAATCGTTCAAGAGAGGTGTCTGTTTAGAAATCATTTGCCACCATTCTGAATACACATGTGAAGTTCCTCAGGAATACTGCTTTCTTCTTAAAGCCTTAAACATCCATGTTATAACGCTTGATGTGTACATATTCTGTTTTTGGGATTTTATTAATTTTATTTATTCAAATTTGTTGTGCACAAGACTGTGTTTGATATTATAAAGCATTCTGACAGTTTTCAATAATGGTAGCTTTCACAGAAGTACTTGCCATACATCATTGTATATAATTTTGATATTTCCCTTAAACTGTAATTCAGTACTGTAATGTAATATTATGTAATTATATATAACTATTGGTTGCAAATGCATACACAATGCTTGTACATTTGTACAATATTAAATATGATTGTACATTCTGTTACTGTTTTGTAAATGTGTACGTAATGTGTATACGTGTTTATACCATGTTATATGCTACTGTAATGCTACTGTACATCTGAAGCTTGTACTGTGGTATTTTTCTTCCTGGGACTCTTCTGAAAAAAGGTTATCATGCCCAGGCAGACAATCCTGACTAACAAAAGCAAAATGAATAAATAGATTACTTAAATAAATACATAAATAATATTGTAGTGTCTGTCAGTTACCTGTTTTCTTTTTACTGTATATTTCTCACTTGACAGTTTGCATGGAAAGTGTGCATCAGTGTGATGTCCGATCTATGCTCCTGTACATATGTACCAATAATGAACATGTGCCTGTCTTTGCATTACTTAATATAGTGTCTGTTTGCTTTACATTTCTTCATACGATGGTGCCATCTTTTACTTTATGATTTCATGTGAAGTTCCATATGTGGTATGCTGTTTGCAAATTATCTGTCCAGTACTGTGCTGCATTCCTTCCTTACTTGCCATTGTAAATTACTTTTTCATGCCACTTCTGTATTCTGCATGTTTGGGTAGAGGGAATTTTCATGGCTATTTTCAGTGCAGGTCCCTCCCTTCTGGCTACTATCATCTTGTCATTTTCAAGTTGTGCATTTTTATTTTTGTCTTAGTGTGCATGTGCTTGTCTTCTTTCTGATGTTTTCCTTTCCACTTACTTTTATCACTCATCACATTCTGTACATTTGCATACTCCAGCATTCAAAGCAACTGTCTTTCAGTGCTTTGCCATCAGTGAATGCTCCTTCACTACTTCTACTGTTAAGGAGTCAGCATCCATTTGACATTACAGACAGACTTACATCAGCAGTTCCACTAATCTGCAGCTGCACTGGGGCTGATCCACATCCTAATTCTTACATAATCCTCAGCATGCACACCACAAAAGGTGCCTGTAGAGCAAAACACTCCCCTGTTGACTTGCTATACAACATTAGCAGACAATACTAGAGCATGTGCAGGTTAGACTGACACTGTGTTAGTCATCCAGCAAATAAGTGAACACAGTCTCCAATGTACCAGATGTAAGCGATGCAGAAGAGTAGGAGGGCACTGCCACTGGGTGCACAACTCACAGGAGATGGTAGACTATTGTTATGGCTCATCTGTGCAGCACATCTAAGTCCAGTTTAGGCATTTTTATATTATATTGTGCTTTACTGGGTAATGTTCCATAAATGTATTCAAGCATACAAGGTCTGTTGCTCAACCTTGAACAGGATGGGTTGATAGTGCCCAACTAAGTACATCTATTTAGCACCAAGATACTGCATCAGATATACATATGTTTGTCCTTTTTTTTCCTTTGGGTGGTGGTGATTTCAGCACATCTGAATATACATTTTCAGTTATGTCCACAGACTTAAGGGCAACACCCAACAATGTGTGGAATTAGTTGTAGATGGCATCACCTCTACTCTGCCGGAAGATAGAGCAAATCTGCTGGCTGACAAAGTTAGCTCAAATATCAGCTCCCCATCACCCCCACCCCCGTTCTCCCCCAAGAAATACCCTGTACTACTCCACTGCCAATTATCACCAAATAAAAAGCTGTGACTGCAATCTCTAAAGCTAAAAACATGGCTTCAATGGGGCCTGATGATATACCAGGTTGCAACAGCTTAAATCAGGACTTATCAGGCCCAGTAGGATCTCTGTTTAAACACAGCCTCTGGACTGGTTTTATCCCAAAAGAGTGAAGGACAGCAACAGTCATTCCTCTGCATAAAAGAGGACCCTCTACTGACCTGGGAAATTACAGACCCATAAGTATGACTAGTCTTATACGTAAGGCTATGGAAAGAATAATCATGGGCCTGATAGATAATGACATAGGAAACGTCCAAACACTGGAACCCACCCACTTTGGCTTCATCAAGAACAGGTCATGCCTACTGAATCTGTTGGATTTCTTTGAGAAAGACACTAAGGGCTTTTAGTCTATCTGCGTATGACATAATAATGATGTACAAAATCTCCAAACACTGGATCTCACCCAATTTGGCTTTGTAAAGGGCAGGTATCTGGTGAATTTCTTTGAGAAAGTCACTAAGGCCATGGATGAGGATAAAACAGTACACACCACCTACCTTGACTTTGCTAAAATAATTGACACAATTCCCCACTTAAGTATTATAAATAAATGCACAAAACTGGGCATAAATCCTTACATGACCACCAGATAATAGCCAATTGGCTCATGGACAGGACATATGTGGTTGAAGTGGGTAAATCCAGATCCAGCAAGAGATCAGTTACTAGTGTTGTACCACAGGGTTCAGTGCTGGGACCAGTCCTGTTTAGAATATATGCCTCTGAAATCAAAGCTAATGTGGAAGGCCCTCTGGATAACAGAGTTTGCTGATGACTGTAAGCTGGGGCAATCACTGAATCCCCCAACAATGCAGATATCCTTCAGGAGGGTCTAGCTCAGACAAATAATTGGTGACAGAACCATGGCCCAAAACTAAATGCAAAAAATGCATTGTCATAGCCTTTGGGAAGTCAAATACCTCTGCAAATTGCACAATCGCACACCCCTAAGAGTAGACTTAGAGGTAAGAGATCCAGGTATGCTAACCTGAACTTTGACCTCAATGTGTCCATAGTGGTGAGGAAGTCCTTCTGTGTGACATAACTTATAAGTAAAGTTATGGCATCCAGATCCTAATTAAGTACACTACTCCATTTGGCATGTACTTGACTAAGCACTTAGAGTAGTTGGAGTGACCTCAGAGGTTCCTCACAAAGAATATATAGGATGTAAACAACATACCATGTGTGGATAGACTAAAAGCCCTATCTTATCAACTATTAGGGGGTTACCTATGCCTGACTTACAAGGCACTCACAAATGCAGCTCAGATAGAACTGCTATACATCTGCAAGTCAAACAGCACAAAGGTTACCTGATCTAGGGTTCTAAACTTAGTGACTCAAACAAAACATGCTGGAGAGGTAGATATGTGCTCAGAGAGTGCCCCTTCTTTTATACAGACTTTCTATTCACATTAAACAGAGCCCTTCCGTGGCTCTCTTCAAATGCAGTTTAGATCAATGGATGGATAATCACAAATTCACACCTGGGGTAGTGTCCATGTCCCTTATGGACAAGTACAATCTGTAAGATACTCAATGCATAGGCACACATCCTTGCCTTCTTGTTGCTCTTACGGCCATATATTGGGTAAAATTGGGTTATATTGGCTAGACTTGTAAGGGCACTTAAGCCATTAGCCTAGTAATCTGCTATGAAACCTTTGAACCTATGAACATATTTTTTCTTCATTTTCCATGTCTGTTGTTAGTGCTTAACACAGGGACCTAGAATGACATGAAACCTGTGCCCAAAAGTTGTGGGCTTGACTATTTAACTGCCTGTAGAATATACCATAGTACTGTTGCTATTGTATTGGCTACGTCTTCTGCAGAGGCATGGTCTCTTTTGTCATCCAAAAGCATAGTATCACAGTGATCCAGGATGAATGTTCTGGAATAGAAGCTCATCCTGTGGATTGTTCTTAGAAAATGGAAGAACAACAACTGTGCATTCTAGTAGGCCATCTACTGTGGACTCTGCTATGTCAGTTATGGGGACACATACAACAAGAAGGAAGGCACTTTGCTGGTTCTACTCTAAAATGTATGGCTTGTCTTCAAAATCTGAATATGCTGATCTGACATGGAATGTACAGACAGCACCTTTGCAAATAAAGTTCAAATTTATTGTGGCCTTACCTCAGTGGGAACCGTGTTGTAAACATGACATATGAACACAGGAACGATATTAGGCAAGCAATAACAGGAACCAAAAGGGACTATACAGACCTTTAAGTAGACACATGTAAAAGTTCTTGCAACCCTTTATAAGTACTTCATGGTGGCCATCTCCCAGAACAACAGGGTTGAACATCATAACCCTGGTGTAAAATTATGTCTACCCATCCAATCATAAATTGCAATTTATATGGATGTTACTGCTAGTAATGCCTATGATAGTAAACATAAAGCTTATAATTGTCTTTCATTAAATTACGTAGAAAATTGCTTTAAACTGAGATAAATGGAATTATTTGTCCAAAAATAAATTGTGGCTGTTGCTTTCAGTAAATATTTTACCATGTAAAATTTAAAGAATGTAATAATTGTGAACTGCATAGAATATACAATTTCCTTCAATAGAAATGCAGCAGACTTGTTAAAAAGTGAAACTGACTTCTCAAATGTGCTCACATTTGCAGTAATTAAATCTCAGTAAACTTGAAATGTTATGCCTGATTGAAAGATACATAACCTTAGCTGAACCATAGTTGGACAATAACTTCAATTTAACAGTCATGTCTCTGTGGAAACAGGAAATTTTACATTCAGACTTTAAATAGGACAAATCAAATCCAGGACAATTTCAAGCAGACAGAACAACTGCACAGAAGCCCAAGCCTAAAATTGCCTGTGAGATTATGCAACTCACATTTGAACTTAAAAGTAAGAGATAGGTGTAATTCAGTAATTCATTAACTACTGATAGTGGTAGAACCAGATAAGCTCCTAAACAGAGTTCTTCTGTATGCCATTTATCTGTTAAAACCCATTTATTTCATATTTCTTTATGGAAGTGTCTAGCTATACGCATATTTACATTTACAAAGTCTATTGTTTCATTTTATTTATTTGAAATAAGGCATTATATAAATTATAAATGTAGTGTCCAAATGTTTGAGCTGGTCCTTTATTTAGTAGCATAAGAGTATGTGTGTATGTAGACCTAGTATCATCTCAGTTGTAAGCATCAGCATTCTAAACAGTATTGTTAGCACACAAATATTTATTGGTTGACTTACATTTTAATGGGAAACAATAATTCTGATCTTGGTGTATCAAACTGCACTGGCTAATGGCATTGTGTTACAACAAAGGCAAGGAAGACAGCCTGGTACTGGACAGCTATAATTGACCACTCCTGGAAAGCTGTGCGCATGTGTGTGTGTGTGTGTGTGTGTGTGTGTGTGTGTGTGTGTGTGTGTGTGTGTGTGTGTGTGCACCTGCACCCACTCATTAGTGTGTTTATAAATAGGAGATATTTCATTTGGGAAGTTAGCACTGGAATGTACCAGACTGGGAGTAAGGCTAGTAAGACCTTGAGAAGCAAATTATTGTAACTCTGCCCCACAGTGTGTGTCATTGTAAAACTGATTTTTGTGCAGAAGATGTCCATTTGTGATTGCTATTAAGGTCACTCATCCCTTGCATATAAACACATGGCAGCAGTGTGGCTTGCCAAACTATAGTCCCTGTCAACCATAAATAAAATAGTGGCAACAGGGAGATTCATACACCTGTTTGTCAGAATTCTGCACTGTATGTAAATATTTTGATTGCAACCATACCATAAAAAGCTTGGAGAGCTAAAGCAAATAAGGATGTGGACCTTCACTAACATGGACGTAGACCAGTAATGCATGGTGCATGACTACAATGCACAGCAACATCATCAGCATGCTGACAGAGCACACCATAAGTATATCATTGACTGCAAGATGTATCAGTTAAAAAGTATTTTCTTTAGAGTCTGCAGAGACCTTTATAGATTGAACAGTATGAACATAACCACACTTAAGCTAGCACCACCACAGTCTAATTTGCTGAGACAGATGTGACATCTGACTAAATCCCACCAGATTGCCACCGATTAAATGAACATCCCTTACTACCCTGGGTCAGTAACTAAGAAGCATCAATCCTCACTACTGACTCCAATATGACACTGCCACTTAAACAAAAGTAGTATTTCACAATTTTCCCCTAAGAGCACAAAAGGAACGCACTCTGTTATCTCTGGAACTGAACTATATACTTCTGTCCACCTAACTGCATTTTCTTATTACACACATCAGAGCAAAGTGTCCCAGTTTAAGACTGCTGATACACTCACACTCAAAGTAAAATTAAATTTCACACATCCAAACACTTCTGAGAAAGCCTGACACAGACTTCTAGCTGTGATTCTATCCCAAAATAAATACAGAAATGCTGTCACCAATCAAAAGGTCTTCAAGCTCTTCTGGATGTCCAATCATGAAAATTAATTATCAAAAAATGATAGCTATGACCAGAACAGCCAGGCATCGGGGTGACCTGAGAAGTATCAAACATGTAGAACCACACTCTAATCTTTAAAGAAAAACAGCAGTTTCCAGCCACAGTGTAAAATAATAAAAACATTTAATAATAATTAAAAATGATTACAAAATAGAAAATCAATAACTCTCAATAAACATTAGAATTAAATCACCAGAAATGTAAATCAAACTGCAGGATAGGAATCCATTATTCAAGAAAAACTCTACCTTAATAACTAAACTTTCCTAACCTAACTAAACAAATAATGTCGCTGATCTACTCTATGATATGATAGCAAAGCCAAGGCAAGCTAACAGTTTTCTTAGTGTGTTCTCTTTTCTTGGTATCTACTAACTGCTCAGTACTTGACAAACTGCACAACTTCACAATCTCAACTGTGTACAGCAATCTCAACTGTCTAATATAACAGTCGGCTGTAAAAAATATTTATTTTTCTGTCAATCTGCAGTTTAAATAATCTCCTAGCAACAAGGAACATTCCAATGACATCACTCACTGCTCAGCTGATTCAACACAGCTTGTACTTGAGAATGTTCCTCTCAAACATACACAGAAGTGTATCAAGGCAGTGACAAATTCTTCAAGCATTCTGTTTAAACAGGAAAATACTCAACAATTTAAATGTATTTACATTTTCACAATTGGGCATGCTGGCATACATACAAGTTAATCTCTAAGAATATGCACAAATCTCTTGCCAGACATGCTAACACAGATGATAGTGTTTCCAGTTTCTTCACATTCCCCTCCCTTATGACTCAAGCACGTTTTTTTCAAGTGACGCTTGAAAACCAATGCATGAGAAAAATGGGTCTACCTGGGAATATTAACCCACTCCTCTCCTGAAGAATACATCTGCATTGGACTTATTAACCCCACTGCAATTTTGTATGGCCATATCATATGCTTGCAATCCTAGACTCCACCTTATACCATTCTTCTTTGGCATTAGCACTAATGGGAAAGCCCAAAGACTGTTAGATTCTTGAATTACCCCCAGTTCTAGCATTTCTCTTATGTCTTCTTACAGAGTCTGCTTCACTCTCTAAGGTGCTCTATAAGTAACCTGATTAATAGGTTTTTGGAGTCCTGTGTCCATATGGTGCTGCACCAAGTCGGTACACAAAGGTTTCCCTGTTCATAGGTTCATAGGTGTTTACTTGGCTAACAACCACAGGGGTCTGTTTAAGCCTAGCCATGCATCCCAAATCTCTGACAAGTTCTGCTACCCTTGATAAGTGCAAGCATGGGCCTAGGAGATGAACCATTTACAGGGTACACATGTCCATTAGAGACATAGGTGCCAAACCAGGGATGAATTTCTGTTTTTCCATCCAATTGTCCAAGTTGCACTTCAATTGGGTTAGGGAGGAACTCTGCTTCACATGGATGGGGAGCCTGTTCCATAGACAGGGTAGTCTCTGGGATACATACCTATCTCTCCAGCAGGTCCTATTTATATCACAGGCAAGGTTTAAGTCTTTAAAATGGGTAATTCTGGTGTTGTTTGTTTTGTGGATATGCAGGAGTTCCATCAGACTGGGGTCTGACAATGTCCTGTATGCCAGGCATAGATCTTCCCTCAAAAGCCTGTAGGAGACAGAGTACAGGGATAGGGCATTGAGGTGGTCTGCACAGCACACATTACTTATGCTCTGTATTATTTTAGTGAGGAACCTTTGTGGACATTCCAATTTTTGGATATGCCTAGTTAGATGCATGCCAAAGGGGGCATTGTACTCAATGACAGGTCTGATGAATGATGACTACAGTGCAACAATGACTTCCTTGGACTTAGATCCCATACCTTTGTTTATAAATTGGGCAACATAGAATGATTTCCTCACCACTGTAGACATGTGATGATCAAAGGCTAGATTACTATCTATGTGTGTCCCTAAGTCCCTGACTGCTGGGTCGACTCTAAGGGGTATGTTGTTAATGTGATTGTTACCAGGGATGGATGACTTCCCAAAGGATACTATTATGCATTTCTTGGTATTTAGTTTTAGTCCATGACTCTGACACCAGTTGTTTGTCTATGTCAGTCCTTCCTGGAGAGCATTTGTGTCAGTGTGAGATTCAATGACAGCACCTAATGACATTGGCCTTGATTTCTGAGAAGTAAATGCCAAAAAGGAGCGGTCCAAATTCTGATCCCTGAGGGACTCCACTTGTGACCGGCATCTTTGTAGAGGTGGACTCACTAATTCTAACTTTCTGGATCCTGTCTGTGAGCCAGTTGGCTATCCACAGGGTGACATATGGGTTTGTGCCTAACCTCTTGGGTATGTCAACAATGCCCAAGTGGGGTATTGTGTCAAATGCCTTGGGCAGGTCAAGGTAGGCAGTGTGAATGATTTTGCCCTCATCCATTGCTTTGGTGAAATTCTCAAAGAAGTCTACCAAGTTGAGTAGGCATGATCTGCCATTGATGAAACCAAACTGGGTTGGGTCCAATGTCTGGAGGTTTAATATATCTCTGTTGATCATTTCCATGATAATTTTTTCCATGGCTTTACATATAAGACTAGTGAGACTTATGGGTCTATAGTTTCCAGGGTCTGTAGATGGCCTGTCTTTGTGCAGAGGGATGATTGTTGTCTTTTTCCATTCATGAGGCAGGAAGCCTGTTTTGAAGCTACAGTTAAATAGTAAATCAAGAGGCTCTGATAGGTTATATTTCATGCTATTTAGAAGGCATCCTGGGATATTGTCTGGGCCCATTGATGCAGTGTTCTTGGTCTTAGAGCATTAAGGACCTTTTCCCTAGTGAGAGTAGGGGGAGTTATCCTGAGGGAAGCTTGAGGAGGAGAAAGGAGTAAAGTTGGAGCTGAATTTATCAACCAGGAGGTTTGTTATATTTTCTGGCTCTGTATAGGTGGCTCCATTTACAATGAGGTCTGCACACAATTGTGTATTGCCTTTGATGTTGTGGATATAGCTAAAGAATGCTTTGTGGTTGTTCTTAGCCTGGGAGCCAAACTTTTCTTTGTCCTCTGAGTTGTTTGTTTACTTTGATGAGAGTGCTTTTGTCCTGCCGTGTGCTGCACGTCCTAATTTTTATCATGATTTTCTTTCTCTTGTTATACAGATGATTGATTTTGTGATTCTACCAGGGTGGCTTGTTTTTTTTTTTTAGTTCTGTACTTCTTCCTGGTGGGTACAACTGCCTCTGTGCAGCTATTGACATGCTCGTACAGGGTTTCTGGGAGCAGTTCTGTATAGGCAGAAGTGTTCTCAGGGTTTATGAAGGCTTGAAATTTTGCCAAGTTCTCACTTAATAGCAGGTTAGCCTTAGAATAATTCCTGAATATTCCAGGTTTAGCTGGGGATCCAGTTTTTATTTTTACTTCAAAGGAGACCATTTTGTGGTCTGACCTTACTAGGGAAGGCATTACAATAGGGGATGTGCAGCAGTCTCACATATTAATGAAGACCAGATCTAATATGGTTGCACCCCTGGTTGGTGTATTGACTATCTGGTCCAGGGAGTTTGTGTTTACAAAATCCAGGAATCTCTGTACATGTACGTTTGATGTCATATAGGATTCCTAGATAATAGTGGGGGTAATTAAAGCTACCCATGCATATGGTGTTTGGGTGTATGGTTAGTGTTTCTAATAAGTTTAAATACATGGTATGGGTTTCCTAGCTCATAGAGGAGGACCTATAGCTTGCAAGAAAGTGGCATTGTATTTTACCTATGGTGATTTGAACATGGAGTAGCCCAAGTGCATTTTCCTGTTTGACCAGCCTTGAAATATATTTATTTTTGATGTAAATAGAGACACCTCCACCTTTAGTCTCTGCCTGTGAAGTAGTTGGCCTAAATGTGTGGAAGGCATTATAACTTTGTACTATTGTTATGCTCTCCGTGGCTTTAAACCATATCTCAGTGACCGCACAGACATCAGCATTCTCTAGAGTAAAGAGAGCTTCTACATTGTGGAGCTTTTTTGTTTTGACTCCTAGCACTGAACAGTAATACCTTTAGATTTTCTTGGTTTGATTTGCTATGTTGGAAGTACTTTCAGTTTGGCATTGCCTAAAAAAGCCACTATGGGTGAAGACAATGTTTTAGCCAATATTTAAAAGCCTAGATGGGAGAGGTGCAGATCATCTCTGGCAAAGCAACATGGTCTGTTGACCGTCTCCTTCCATGCTGATAAATATTGCACCCCCTTAGAATGACATCAGAAACTAAGCCAATTATTAAAGTCAATCATCTTTTTTTCATATTGTGGCATCATCCTTGGAGAAGGTAAAATGCTGCTTAATGTTAGGCACATACCAACATGAGACACATGTTCTGAGAGCTCCATGATGTCTCTCTTCATATAGTCTAGGGAGGTATGTCTCAGGTCATTTACTCCCACATGGACTATGACTGAGTCATATTCATAATTGTGGTCCAATGACCTAAGTGCATGCGTAATGTGGCAAATCCTAGCCCCTAATAAGCAACTGACAGGGTAAAATTCTCCTTACTCAGCCTGGTGAGAGAGACATCAGTGTGCCTTATGATGTAGTCTACAAGGACTAGAATGTTGGATTGTGTGGTGACTTGCATTATGGGATTAGAGGTAGAGGCTCCATGAGATGTAGCTTTAGTTGTTGATGTGGGTATTGTTTTGAAAGAGTGCATTTGGGGCTGCTGGAGTATTTGTTATGTGCACTTCATCCAGGAGGTCTTTGTGGTTTAGGAAGGTTACTTGTAAGTGCCTCAGCATATGTGGGTCTGTATGTCTGCTTTGAATTGTGCATGGTGGGTGCAGCATGTGTACTACTGACAGCCTTATTGACATTAGGAGTTTTATGTGAGAGCTTTGCTTGTAGTGATATTGTGTAAATATGTCTCTCACATACCTTATCAGTTTGTTTGAGAATTAACTGGTTGTCAGTAAGCATGAGGCAATTTCTACATTGGCTCAGGATGCCCATATCCACCAAGTCGGTAACAGAGACAGTAGGAAAGTGCAAATCTATGGCAACAGACTCTTTTTTTATTGATTAGATAGTCGGAGTGAGAATATCAATTACTGTCAGGAGTATCTGGTTTGCAACTATGTGGACAGTGCTTGTCACTTCAAACTATCTGTCTTGCGTGCAACTAGGTATGGACAAATTTCAATTGTGCTTTTACACGAAAAATGTCACTCAAGGTGTCTGAGTCTGTACAGAGCACTGCCAAACAGTTGATGGGAAACTAATACATAGACCCTGAAAATTTAAGAATTAAGTATTTAGGCAGATATTCTGAAGTTAGAAACAAATCAAGCAGTACTGACTGAAAGCAAAGAATTAGCTTGTCAAGAATGATGAAAAGAGGGGAGTCGCATGAATGGCTACTGCCTGGTTACTCCTAATGCTGGTCTCACCACAGCTTCACTCTGTTGGGATACAATGCTCCTTTGCTTCTTCTCACACCAGAAGCAAAATGTTAGCACTAATCCCAAGAAGAGAAGCAGGCCACAGCTTGTTTGGTGATCCACAGTCTTGTCCCAGATGATGCAAGGGTCTGTAGGCTTGTAGCCTTTTCCTGGTAGATGTCTCAATAGCAACCAGACCAATCAGGTACGTTAAGCAGAGACATTCACTCTCCAACCAGAAACAGTCCGGAATCAATGCGCTCTGCTCCTTCTCTCACCTGGATCAGAATATAAGCACAGATTCCAAGCTGTCACCTATAAAGCAGTTATTAGGCTTTCTGGTGACCAGCAATCTCCAGGCAATAATGTCCCTTTACTCCTTCTCTTACCAGGAGAAAACAGAAGCACTAATCTCAAGATGACTACTGAGAAGCAGAATGTGGGCTCCACAATAACTGGTGGTCTCGCAATGGATGCTTAAAGGTAACATGATGAAAATAAAGTTTATCCTAAACACTACAGTGTGCACTAAGCAGTTAGATATGAAAGTGGGTAACTTAAGTTTTAGCTGACTAAAAAGTTAAGTTTTAGTGGAGAGCCACTATTTTTCAAAGAGCAAGATAGACTGAAAGGAGGTGAGCACTTATTTTTTGATACTATGGAATACAGTAGAATGGCCAATACATTTAAATAGTTGAAGGGTAGTGATTTCATAAAATTATAATCTTATGCTTACTCATACCAACCAGTGAAAGGAGAGAGGAAACAAGATATATGGTCAAATTAACATAAAGGGCAGGCAACTAGAAAGACAGTGGTGTTTAAGAACACAACAGTAACAGGGTGAGAGGGTGGGAAAAAATTCTGCCTAGCTCACACGGGACAGAGCTATGGTGTCTTTTCAAGTTTTAATATGCAGTTAAAAGCAGAATGCAAGTAAGGCACAGTGTAAAGAAAACAAATCACAGTATACAAAATAGAAAAAGGCAATAAAGTAATACAAAATACAAGAAATAAAAAACAATGTAACCTTTCCCTCACAGCAAGCTGTGGCAGAGTCTGGGTGAGCCTTTCGAGTGAGCATATCCCCAAATTCCTGCAATACTGTTTTTATCTTCCGGACTTGATTAGGAGTTAACTGTGGTGATATGGCAATCTCTCCCACAAAGGTGTCAATCCTAGTCTCACCCAAAAGATTGGTTACCATATCCCTTTCAGACTCTTCCTGTCATCCACTATTAATGCTTAATATAAGGGCCTCCCTGTCATGATAAGATTTCATCATAGTCACATGGTACATTTTGTGCCCTTGTCTCCTGCCTACCAAATTTACCATGTAGCTCACATCACTGATATTCCCCCCTACCTCAAAGGGTCCCTCCCAAGCTGCAAGTAATTTGTTATGCCTAACAGGAACAAGTACCATCATGCTCTGTCCCTCAGCATACTCTCGAGCCTGAACATTCCTGCCATACCACACCTTCTTTTGTTGTTGAGCCACTGCTAGGTTCTTTTGAGCTAAACCCATGAGCTCCTTAAGTATTGTCCAAAAGTTGGGAACAGAAGCCACAACAGACTCTTTGTGAGATTCACTCTCACTTTCTCACTTGTCTTGAATTAAATCCAAAGGCACCCTCACCCTATGCCCATATAACAAATCAAAGGGTGAAAAACCTGAAGAATCCTGTGGTACTTCCCTGTATGCAAACAACAGATGGGGCAAATACTTGTCCCACTCTCTTTTGAACTGGTCTGCAAATTCCTGTTGCATAGTCTTCGATGTAGAGTTTAACCTCTCCACAAGACCATTAGTCTGGGGATGGTAGCGGGTGGTCTTTAGATATTTCAGGTAAGCTAAGTAGTGTCGTAGTCAGCAGAAGCAGGCAACTGGTTCAATCAAAGAGTACTTTAATAAAATAACAAAACAAATAACAGAGTTACAGTAAGTGCTTTCATTCATCCCAGAACTTTATCAGAACCAACTTCCAACCATATATTTTAGTTTAAATACATGACTCGTACAATAAGTAAAATGGTTACTCCTTACTGTTAATTAACTAGCAAGCAAGCAGTATAGAAATAAAGCTACAATGGTTCCTTAATACAATTCAGGACATAATAAATGATATTTCACCCCAGAATGCTTTCACAGACAAGTCACCAGGTCTGACATGAAATTGGTACCTCAGTTAGTCAGTATTTCCTGTGGAAAACCTATTCTGCTGAATATTTCTAGCAAATCACTTGCCACCTTCTCTACCTCAATAGAAGACAGAGCTACCACTTCAGGATATCTGTTAGCATAGTCTACTATGATCAATATGTATTTCTTTCCTGTAGGACTTGGAGTACTCAGTGGTCCAACAATATTTAAGGCCACTATCTGAAATGGCTCTTCAATAACAGGCAAAGGCATTAATGAAGTCTTAGCCTTGTCCCCTACTTTAACAATTTTTTGGCACTGTTCACAAGTCCCACAATAACTTACCACATTCCTCAAAATTCCTGGCATATAGACGTTTTGCATAATACTTCTCTTAGTTTGTCTTATGCCTATGTGACCTGATAAAGGAATGCCACTCACTATGGCTAAGAGTGTCAGACGGTAAGCTCTAGACACCACCAACTGCTGTATCACTTCACCTTCTAGCCCACCTCTAGGAGTTCATTCTCTATACAACAAACCAATTGTTCCAGAATACAGACTCCCCTCTTCCATGAGCCTTAGGTGACTGCTTAGCCATCTCCCCCCAGCTTTGTAAAGTAGAAGCCATAAGTTGAGCCTGTCTTAACTCTACCTTCATGACCTTCCCCAGTTCCCCTTCTGCAGGAAGCCTAGTCACTTTCAACAGCTGTGCCTTGCTGTCATTCTAGGTACCACCACACACCTCCATTCTTGCAGTTATTTGTCCAAGGGAACATCAGTACCTGTCCCCACCAACAGCTGTGGCTCACATTCAGACTTACTGCTACCAGACAGCACCTTCTCTGAAACAGCCACCACTCTAGTCCCAGCTTCAGGTATGAGATCTTTCTGAGCCTCTCCCAGACTACTAGACCTACATGCCTTTCTCCAAGCCTGACTGTGTGGCACTGCATGTACACAAGGTGCTGCATCACCAAAGTCATTCCCTATTAGGACATCTGCAGGAATATCCTATAACACACCTACTTGCTTGTTTCCTCTTTCACCCTCCCCTTTAAGGTGAACCCTAGCTATAGGTATTTGGAATGGGGTCCCTCCCAAAGCTCTGACTGGAGCAGACTTCGCAAGCAAGTACTGCTGTTCTCTAACCACTGCAGGCCTCACAATGGTTATATCAGAAGCTGTGTCCATCTTAGCAGTTACCCATTTACCATCTACTAAGACTGGATATAACTTTTGGTGATAATTTGGCACCTCAGTTGTTCCTAAACAACTTACCACTGGCAGTTTGTCATCACCACTTGGTGCGCCCCTCATCGTCCATTTCTCACCTTGCCTTGGACATTTGACTGCTATGTGTCCCCTCTGGTCACACTTGAAACATCTAATCCCTAACCATGCACTTGGATTAGTAGTTTCCCTCTTACTGGTGCAGTCAGTTGGAGTGGTTTACACTGCCTTCCACGGGTTTCCTTATGCCCATGTACAACACTGGGTATTCCTCTCCTACACAGTGACACTCTGCTTGCCAATTAGAGATCTCTCCAAGTCCTCTGCAGAGTTGCACTCATGGTCTGCTAACCAGATTCTCATTTCATCAGGCAAAGTACTCAGGGCCTGTTCCCTTACCAAAAGGTCTGCCAGTTCCTCAAAAGTAGTGACCTGACATCCACTCACCCATCTGTGAAAATAAGTACTTAAGTTAGGAATATAATCATGTACACTTCCATCTGCCTTGAGTCTATGTTCACAAAACTTTTTTTCTATATGTTTCAGGTATAAGTTTGAAACAGTCAAGCAAGAAACATTTTACTTTTCATAATTCAAACAATCTACATAATTTAACTTTGCTACAGTCTGAACAAGGAGTCAGAAGTCAACCCCATAGCTCACAGTCAATATTATATTGTCTACAAACCCTCTCAAAAATATGAATACAACTATCAGTCATCCCCATGTACTGAGGAAAAAGTTTACTGACCTTTTCAGATTCTGGGGTCTGATTATTCCCTTCCCCATTACCTCCAAGATGCCCTTAAAGGGTAAGAAGCTCTACTTCATGCCAGCACTGTTTCTCATTTTCCTTGGCTTCTAAATGACTGCCCTCAAGTTCATATTGACACTCCTTCTCCTCAGCCTCCAGTTCATATTGGAGCTGCTTTTCCCTTTCCTCAGCCTCCAGGTATCACATTATCTCCCATTTTTCAGTTTTCAGACGTTGGACTTCCAGGTTCAGTCTCTCCTCAGTCTTTAGACATTTGGACTCCAGGCAAAGTCTCTCTAACTGTAGATGGATTCTCAGGTCCTCCATTAAAAACGTGGACTGTCCAATCTTGGCTGACTGCAAATCACCAACACCAAACTGGATATCCACCAACTGGCTGGTCTGTGCTGTGGCTGCAACCAAGGCTGAACTCATTGCTTCTTTGCTCAGACTAGCATGCAATAATCTTCTACCTTCACACTTCTTAGCTAACTGGATTTTTGTCAGCTTGCTAAAATATTCTTCTGACTTGCTTGCCTGCTATCCCTGACTATCTAGCTAAAAAATAAATAAAACTGTGGTGGATTGAAATTCTGAATGTTTACCTTGCGGCTGTCAAAAGTGCACACCTTAATGACAACTACCCAGAGGCTACTGGAATTCAATAAAAAATCCCACTGCTGCCACCAATTAATGTGATATCTGGCTATAACCCACTGGACTGCCACCAATTAAATGACATCCCTTACTATCCTGGGTAAGTAACTAAGGAGCTTCAGTCCTCATTACTCACTTCAATATGAGACTGTCACTTAAACAAATGTAATAGTTCAAAAATTTTCCATAAGAGCACAAAATGAATGCACTCTATTTTCTCTGGGGCTGGACTATATACTTCTGTCCACCCAACTGTATTTTACTATTACATACTTCAAAGCAAAGTGTCCCAGTTTAAGACCTCTGATACACTCTCACTCAAAGTAAATTTAAATCTCACATTTCCAAACACTTCTAGGAAAACTTGACACAGATTTCCAGTTGTGTCTCTTTCACAAAATAAATACAGAAATGCTGCTACCATTTAGAGGGTCTTTATGCCCTTCAAAAAGGGTGACCAATTATGAAAATTAATTATCAAAATAAATGATAGCTATGACCAGAAAAGCCAGACCTCGAGGTGATCTGGGGAGTATCAAACAGGTAGAAACACTCTCTAATCTCTAAAGAAAAACACTGGTTTCCAGCCATAATGTACAATAATGAAAAACATTTAATAATAAGTAAAAAATGATTACAAAATTGAAAAGCAATAACTCTCAATAAACATTAGAATTCAGTCATCAGAAATGTAAATCAAACTGCAGGATAAGAATCCATTAGCCAAGAAAAACTCTTTCTTAATCACTAAACTTTCCTGATCTAACTAAAGAAATACTGTCCCTGATCTACTCTAAGATATAATATCAAGGCCAAGACAAGCTAACAGTTTTCTTGGTGAGTTCTCTTTTCTTGGTATCTACTAATTATTCAGTACTTGGCAAACTGCACAGCTACACAGTCTCAACTGTGTACAGCAGTTTCAACTGTCTAATTTCAAAATATAACAGTCAGCTGTAAAAAAGATTATTTTTCTGTCAGTCAGCTGTTTAAATCATCTCCTAGCAACAAGGAACATTCCAATGACATCACTCACTGCTCAGCTGATTCTCCACAGTTTGTACTTTACAATGTTCCTCTCAAACATGTGCAGTTAAAAGTGTTACATCAAAGGAATTCCCCCTGCATGAAAGGCAATTGTACGGCTCCAGTAATATGAAATCCAAAAGCCAAAAGATGAGCCAGCAAACTGTGAGACTGAAATAATGTTTTATTCAATGAAAAAACAAACCAGTTTTGGCTGATATACACCACAGCCATCCTCAGTGTAACTAAATTTAATTGAAAATTATCCTTTTATAGATGTATTTTAATTAAGTCAAACCTGTGATTGGGTAATCAAAATTGTTCATTTAATCCAGCTGGGTATAAACTACCCAGTTTAACAATCCACTTATTTTCTTTTGTATCAGGAATGGAATGCCATCCTGCTTTGTTGGATTTATTCCCTTTTATAATGTCTATGACCATGAAACTGAACTTGGCAGATAAATGTTTTGTGGAATGTTTAAATAAAGCACTGCTTGTTTTTTTGTTCCTCAAGTCAATAGTGTGTTCAGAAATTCTCAGTCTAAGTGGCCGTGAAGTTTGGCCTATGTAGAAGGCATCACAGTTGCATGTAGCTAAATAGATCAGCTATTCGCTGCTGCAATTGGCAAAAAAGTTAATATCGTAAACTGTGCCACAGTTCTTACTTGTAAATTGTTTGGACTTAAAAACTTTGTTGCAATGAGTGCAATGACTACATGGGTAGCAACCTGTGAGCACCTCACCCATAAGTGTAGTTTGTACTTCTTGAGAGGATGTTCTGCAATGTGAATGTTTATAATGGTTCATAGGTTCATAGGTTCATACTAGGCTATCTGCCCTAGGGCATTTATAAGCCTAGCCAGAGTGTGTTTGGCTTTTGCCACCCATTTTAAATTAATTTTGCTATGCCTTTTTTTGAGGTTAGTATACTGTGCCTCTGTCTAACAGTGACACAGAAGTGATAGCCGGGGTAAACCTATGATCTCCCATCCACTCATCAAGATTCCTCTTGAAGAGAGTCAATGTGGGACTCTGCCTAACCTGGACTGGGATTTTATTCCAGAGTGAAGGGAGCCTCTGGGTTATGAATCTGTCCCTCCAGCATGTCCTATTTATTTCAGTGCTGAGGTTCAAGTCTCTCAAGCGTGTAGCTCAATGGGATTTGGATTTTCTGAGGTGCAGCATGTCTATTAATTCTGGGTTGTACATGGCTTTATACGTCAGGCACAGATCGCCTCTGAGCAGGTGGTATGCCACTGAGTAGAGCTGGAGTTTCTTTAACCGGGCAGCATATGGCATCTGTTTGAGCCCTTTGATGCTTTTGGTGAGGTACTTTTGGGGCCTTTCCAGTTGCTGCAGGTGTCTGGTAAGGTGCATCCCAAAAGGGGCATTGTACGCAATTATGGGCCTGATGAAGGATGAGTAAAGAGGCACGATGACCTCCCCTGATCTAGATGTGAATCCCTTCATGATTAGGTGGGCTATATAAAATGTTTTTCTAACCACTTTGGCCACGTGGTTGTCAAATGAGAGATTGCTATCAACTTGGGTCCCCAAGTCCCTAATGACGTCTTCTGTACTTAATGGATTACCACCTATGTGGAAGTGTGAAGCTGGATTTCTGCCCTTACGGAATGAAAAATAGCATCTGTCTGATAGAACATTAGTTAGGTTGTGATCACTCTGTAGAATATTCCAGTGTCTTTGTACACTATTGATTAACAGATCGGAATTCCTACCATATGTAGTCACTAACCTGATAGGTGACAGCCTGTGCTGCTCATGTTGTTTATATTCCAAAAGGTCTTCTCTATTGAGTGTATTGGCCCAATTGCTGGCCTGTAGGACATGTCCCATCTAATAGCCCCTACCCCTGAATGTGCGAGTCAGATCCTGTCTGTATTCCTGAAAAGTGGAATCCTTGGAACAAGTACGTCTCATTCTAATGTACTGGGATTTGGGGATATTTTTTGTTATGTGAGGTGGATGAAAGCTGGATGCATGGAGGAGGGTGTTAAATTGGGGATACTTCCAGAAAACTTCAGTGCATAAAGTGTGATCTGATTTCCTAGAAATAGAAACATCAAGAAAAGTGACTGCGTTTATGTCAAAGTTAACCGTGAAGTGTAAACCCCATTTGTTTCCATTTAAATATTCAATGAATTCAGACAAATATTCCGCATCTGACCTCCATACCATCCAGCATCATAGCGCCTCCATATGTCCACCTCTGTCAGGTACAAATTATGGCCTGCATCATAGATAAGCTGTTCCTGAATAAAGGCCATAAAAGGTCAGCATAAATGGGACCAAAAGATGCCCCCATAGCCGTGCCCTTAATTTGCCAATAGCAGGTGTCCTGATAGAAAAAGACATTGTTGGTTAGGACATGGTCTGTCAGGCCTAATAAAAAGGTATTGAATCCTGGCTGATACAGCTCTGATCTATTTAACCAGTATTCAAGGGCCTCTAAACCAGCAGCATGAGGAATGTTAGTATAAAGGGCAATGACGTCTAGAGTACACATCAACCATTCAGGTTCAAGCTGAGTGTCTGAGATGATTTTGAGAAATTCAGTAGTGTCTTGTATACGTGACATGACCACTTCAATAAAGGTTTAAGTTGTTTAGTAAGAAACAATGACAATGGCTCAGTAATAGTGCCTCTCCCAAACACGATTGGTCTCTCAGCTGGTTTAACAGGATCCTTGTGTATTTTGGGCAAAAAATAAATATACTGGCTCATGGGATCTTTAATGGTAAGATGTTGCCTGACTTTGTCACTAATGATACCTTCTTTCTTAGCTAATAATAGAAATTCATCTATCTGTTTTTTGAACTTAAAGGTGGGGTCCAGAGGCATCTCAAGATAATACCGCCCGTCCTGAAGTTGTCATTTGGCTTCCACATTGTATTGAAGTCAATTGATTACCACTATGGCCCCACCTTTGTCGGCAGAAAGAATGACAATGTCCTTGTTGTTTTGTAGTTCAAATAGTGCATCTCTTTCGATCTTTGAGAGATTGTTTCATTTGTAAGTAAATTCACCCTTGTGATAGTGTAGATCTTTGAGAACACTACTTTGAAATTGGTGTACTGTGAGATTCATGGGAGGCATATACCTAGATTTATGATAAATTAATTCATTATCCACACCAAGGTCAACAGAATCTTCAAAATGCAATCTAAGGTTTATAAGTCTAAAAAAAGACATTACATCTTGTGCTAAACGATCTTCAGTAACCAAGAAGCCAGGAATAAAATTTAAACCTTTATTCAGAAGTTCAGTTTGTGTGGTGGACAAAATCTGATCAGATATATTCAGAACATTGACATTTTGGGTTATTTCTGTGTTATTAGTTTCAAAAGACAATCTATGTTGTTTATTTCTGGCATGTTTTCTGCCTGCGCTTTTGTATTTGGGCCTAAAGGGGCCGAACCGTATGCCTCTTGGGGGTGGGTCAGTCTGGTGTGTGTTGCATGTCTGTATCTGTGTATGAAGATAAATCATCAGTAGTTGACCCTGTGTCAATAGTTCACTTTTTCAATATCGACCTTGGTCATTTTCTTTTAGGAGTTCGAGTTTGTGCTTGTTGAAATCTGACCTGTTTGCTAATACTGAAAGGGTTACCAAGCTGATAATCCATTTGGTCCCTTTTAAATTTTTTGATCTTCCTGGTTTTCAGTTGTTCTTCAAGACCAGATAGGTCTTTGGCTAGTTTATTCATATTACTAATGAAGAAGGGCTGTCCTTCATGTGTCTGTGCTTCGGAACATAACTTGGTGACTTCTACAATTTTTCGGTCAATGACTCTGTCGTGGAATTTAGCCAGGGTTTCAACGAAACCCATAGTAGCTTGTTGTTGGATGTCCCCCCATTGTTTATTCAACTCATCATCAGCCTCATTGACTAATGGTTGTGTTTTAATCTGTAGTCCCCTTGGTGTGATCCCTTTGGCCATATATGCTTTAAAGAGTTTGGAATGCCAGACATGAGACCTGAGAGACCTCATGCTCTTTTGTAACTTATCAAAACATAAGCCACAACTGGATTTTGGGCCTAGGCAAACCCCATTTGGATCATTATTGTTTGTACTACCCAATCCAAAGACTCCCAAGTCCTCCCTGTTAGCTGACAAACCCGTTAATATTTTTGTTAGTTCCATTGTGGTACAAATTATACCTTGAAAAAAACTTCTTTATTGATAATGAGAATTAATATAGACCAACCAACAACCTATACAGATTACTCTGTGAATCCTTAGACACGTATTGATCCTCTTAGTAAATCCTTAAAACATCTATATATGCAAATGTTTAACGGCAAAATTAGCCCTTGCCAAATGCAATGGCAATGCTAAGCCATATTATACCAATTGGTACTTAACACTTCTATTAATAGATTGAACAATAGTAGCCCTTGTGTTTTCCTTGAACCTAGTTTTCAGATTTGGTCTTGTGACCCACTTAGTGGTTTTCAGAACAATGCTACGTCCATTCCAAATCAGGCTGCCATACACATAGCTAGCCTGTGGTCCATATGGTGTTGGTCTAAATATTAATCAACCCAATATAAAATACCAAAATACAGATCAAAGAATCTTTTCATGAATAACAAAAGATAAAATTGGTCAGTCAGCCGAGGAGCCAATTGGAAATCTGGAGATAGGGCATACCACAAACAATAGTAAATAACCACCAACCAAGAACTGTCATCAAATGTTATAAAAAGAAAAAAATAAAGCCTTTAAAGCCTAGGGGACATCCAACAAAAAATATTAGTGCCAGTATCACATTGATAGATGCCAAAAATTTGGTCTCTTTATCAATTTGCTTGAACCATGACACACATATAGATATAATGCTTGCCTAAACCTAAAAAGAAAAAAAATTATTTTTTAATGTGTGTGTACTATTGTTATCAAGCTGGAATACTGCTATAAAAGATCAAGCATATGATGTAATAAGTTATCTAAATCCTAAATACACAGATATATGAAAGAAAAACAATAGCAGACTCCTTACAAACTAACAGTTCAGTTTGATTTAAATGCTTCAAAAAATAGTCATCGGATATTTAACTGTCCCTATCTATAAGTTGAACTAAACTAGATTAACAGTTCAGTTTGATTTAAACGCTTCAAAAAATAGCCATCGCATATTTGACTGCCCCTAGACCAGTATACATTCTTTTAACAATATGTATATTGTGATACAGAAACACACAAAAAAAATTTAACAGATATTATTTAAATGAAAATAGCATAAAAAAAAATACTATCTTGTTTGCTCGTTTCCCACATTTTCTAGCCAGTACACATCCCAAGCTTTGCTTGTCTCAGGACTTTATTTTCTGTGCTCAGAGCTATCCAGACCTTGCTGTGGTAGAGGGAAGTCCTACTGCTTACCAGTGGGACTGTTGAGCATTGTACTGCCTATCTAACACCAGAGGAGTGGTTTCCAGCTCTGAAATTGTAATTTTATTAGCCTTTTTGGGATGATTTCTATCCCTTTCAACTTTCTGGCTTAAAAATGCGTGCGTTTGCACATTTTTCACATCGTGCAGCACTACGAGGCTACAGTTAAACTATTCCAGGTACCAGAAAGTCTGCTCTTCAAATTGTCCCTTAAAACTAGCTGGTTTCTCAGTAGTAGCACTAAAATCTGAACCCCTGTGACTAGCACTTGCTCTAGAACCTGCTGGAAAGCACTAGGAAGCCTGAAACTGATACAAGCACTTAGCTCTCCTTGTCAATAAGGAGAAATTAATCATAGGCACTAAACAGCCTACAATTGCAAAGTACCTTGCAAAGGTAAGGAAAAACAGCTCTTAAACTTTACAAAAAAGCACTTAAACAGGCATGTCCAAGGGTCAGCTTCCGGTGATTTCTCCTGTCCACCTGGTGAATCTGGGCATACTGGGGCAATGCGGCAACTGCCTCATGTACACAGACAATCCTCTCCTCCTACCACCCAACACTACAACCTGTGAGAGATGCACTTACATAGCCAAACTGGAAGCAAAGCTCTCTCCAGTCAAGATTGTGCTAGACAGTCAAGAGGAGAAGGCTAACACCTGCATTACACCTCTAGCAACTCATAGCCCTTCAAAACCCACACCATCAATAACCACACATAGCAACACTAAACCCACATATGCAGAGGCCCTTAACATTAACCTGCCCAAGAAACAAGGACCTCCGAAGCCGAAATGCAAGCAAACACCAGTCACAACCAAAGTGACACATAGCTCACAACACCAGTTTGCCACCCAACAACAGCCCCTAAGGCAAGACAATGTACCCAACACTTTAGTCATAGGTGACTCTATAGTCAGGCACACTGATGTCCCACTCACCAGGCTGAACAAGGAGAAAATTACAGTCAGCTGCCTGTCGGGTGCCAGGATCTGCCACATAACGCATGCACTCAAGTCACTCCACAGCATGTATAAATACGACTCTGTCATTGTCCATGCTGGAGTGAATGACATGAGACGTACCTCCCTGGACTACATGAAAAGACACATGGAAGAGCTCTTGGATCATGTGACCCAGGCAGGTATGACCCTAGCCCTGAGTAGCATCCTGCCTTCGCCCAGAATGATACCACAGTATAAGGACAAAATGATTGACTTCAACAATTGGCTAAGCTTCTGGTGTCATTCAAAGGGGATCCAGCATTTCTCTGATTGGGAAGACATGATCGACAAATCACGATGCTTTGCCAGAGATGGTCTGCACCTGTCACCCCTGGGATTCAGGTTACTGGCTAAAGCTCTTGCCACCCCTATAGTGCCTTTTTTAGGCAAGGTTCAAAGGATAAAACCACCACCGTAACAGATACAAGCATGCAAAATCTGAAGGTAATGCTACTCAATGCTAGAAGTCTAGACCTCAAAATGCACTCTCTTGAGGCACTTCTAAAAATGGAGAACATCGATATCTGTGCAGTGACTGAGACCTGGTTCAAGGCTCCAGAGAGCACCCCTGCAATACCAGGTTACAATTCTTACTGCACTTTTCAGCCACAAAACTAAGACCGAAACACTAAAGGTGGAGGAGTGTCCATATTCACCAAGGATATTCACACCTCCAAGCTAGTTGCCCAAAACAATGCATCTGAAATTCTTCAGGTGCAACTAACACTAGGTAAGACTGCAATCCACATTGTAGCTTGCTACAGATCCCCCACCATACCCCAAGATTCTCACTACAACTTCCTAAACATACTGGAAAATATTAAGACACAACCAAACACCCTAATACTGGGTGATTTTTACTACTCTGCCATTAATTGGGAAAACTACTTGGGTGCCAACTCCTTTTCCCAACGGTTCTTGGAATTCATAAATTCCAACACCCTGGATCAGCTAATCCATTGTCCCACCAGGGGCTCCAATATCCTAGACCTGGTCATTACCAACATGGGAGATAAATGCTCCACACCAGTGGTCACCCCCTCATTGGTCAGGTCTGACCATAAGCAAATCACCCTTGATATCCACATCCCACCCCCACCCCCCAGTAAGGAAACCTCCTTAAAAAACTTCTCCAAAGCCAACTTCATGCTACTGAAGTCAGAAGTGACAAACTTCACAACACCCACACAGACAGGATCTGGAAGTTCCACTGCAGAATCCTACACTTAGGCATTGTATGAGCACATCCACTCGTGCATGAATCGTGCCATCCCAAATAGAGCCAAGATGCTCTTCTCCAAAAAAGGAATCCAATCTGGTGGTCCCCTGTTATAAACAAACTATACAACAGAAGAAAGAAACTGTTGCAGAAAAGAGGAAAATCCCAGCATGCAAAACACTCCCTTACCAGCTTCAGAAAGAAGTTGAGATCCCTTATAAAATACTCTAAAGCAAGTTACGAAAATAAAATTGCCAAAGATTCCAAAGACAACCACAAGGCATTCTATAGTTATGCCAAGAATCTATATGGCAATGCTCAGATCTGCTCTGAGCTACAACAGAATGGCATTAAATATACTGATCCCAAGGATATTGCCAATATCCTGGCAGATCGATTTAGTGCCAACTTCACCCCCCTCTCTCACCCCCTAAAGGGCCCATCTCAGTACCAAAAGATTGCCAAATTCTGATAATCACAGCCACACAGGTAGAAACAGCACTCTCCAAAGTTAAGAATACAGCATCAATGGTACCAAATGACATCCCGGGCTGTGTACTACATGAACTACAAAATGAACTGGCACCCCACCTAAGTGTCATGTTTAATCATAGCCTCACCTCAGGTTTCATGCCCACTGAGTGGCGCACAGCTACAGTTATCCCGCTCCACAAGGGGGATCCGCCTTGGATCCTGGGAACTACCATCCCATCAGTCTGACAAGCCTGATCTGCAAGGGCATGGAATGCATTATCATGGAACTTATAAACAAAGACATTGGCAACCTTCAAACACTGGACCCCACCCAGTTTGGGTTTGTGAAGGGCCGATCTTGTCTTCTGAATCTGATTGACTTCTTCAAATCGGTCTCCAGAGCTGTGAACGAGGGTAAGGCGGTCCACACAGCCTATCTGGACCTTGCCAAGGCCTTCGACACCATCCCCCACTCTGGAATCATAGATAAACTTACTAAGCTGGGCATAAATCCCTACGACACTCGATGGGTTGCCAACTGGATTACTGACAGAACCCAGATTGTAAAAGTAGTCGACTCCAAATCCAGCTCCAGACAAGTGACAAGTGGAGTACCTCAGGGTTCAGTTCTGGGACCACTCTTGTTTGGCATCTACTTCTCTGAAGTACAGGCCAACACTAAGGGACTCTGGCTAACAAAGTTTGCAGATGACTGCAAACTGGGAGCCATTATTGAATCCCCAAAGGATGTGGATATTCTACAAAAGGGCCTTACAGAAACAGATGTTTGGTGCCAGAGCCATGGGCTCATGCTTAATGCCAAGAAATGTATAGTTATCCCCTTTGGAAAAAAACATGCACCCATGCACTACCACATAGGTGGCAGGACACTAAACATTGAAAGTGTGATGAGAGACTTAGGGACACAAGTGGACAGTGGTCTCACTTTTGATAACCACATCGCCACAACAGTTAGGAAATCTTTCTATGAGGCACACCTCATCACTAAGGGCTTTTCATCCAGAAAAAAAGAGGTCATTGTCCCACTGTACTCATCCCTCATTAGACCCATTATAGAGTATAATGCCCCATTTGGTATGTACCTCACAAGACATCTGCAACAGCTGGAAAGGCCACAGAAATACCTCACTAAAAGAATCACAGGCCTAAAGCAGATGCCATATGCGACCGTCTAAAAAAACTCCAGCTATACTCTGTGGCATATCGTCTACTCAGAGGTGATCTCTGCTTAACATACAAGGCCATGTCAAACCCTGAGCTGTTGGACATGCTCCACTTAAAGAAATACCAATCCCTCAGAGCCACATGCTCCAGGGATCTAAACCTTATCATCACAATGAACAAAATATGCTGGAGGGATAGGTCCCTGACCCAGAGACTCCCCATACTCTGGAATAGACTGCCCATACATGTCAGGCAGAGCACCTCATTGGCCCTCTTCAAAAGGAACCTTGATGATTGGATGGGAGATAGGAAATTCACCGCACGGATCATGTCAGTCACCCTGCTAGACAGAAGCCCAGAGAAGTAAATATTGGGGGAAGAAATTTTCAGGTAATTGTTATGGCTAGGCTTGCATAGGCCTTAGAGCCAATAGCCTAGTACCAACCTATGAACCTATGTAGTTTAACAACAGCAATTTCCCTGTTGTTATATGTCCAACATTTTTGAAACAGACTGTACTTTGGCATAAAAAGTCCCAAACACATCATCCAGACCCTTCGTATCTCACAGCATAAACATTCCTCATATATAGTCCAATGCAGATCCCTTAATCCCAAGGTACTAAAGTTAGAATGCTGTTTAGTCACACTTATGATTTATTAATCTTCAAAGAAGCCCTTAGTCCCAAAAGTAGCTCCGTTCTTGTACTAACTGTTGATCGCAATGTAAAAATGGCAGCCGGGAAGCCAAAAGAACGGTCAGAACTGGTAAGCACCAAAACGTGTAGGTATATACACAAAGTCACCCAAATGCTCAAAAAAATCATATGAAATATAACCATATGTGGTTGTTTTAGTCCCCAAACATGAGCAACACAGTACATAATGAAAAACGGCAACTGAAAAAGGCGATGAATGGACTGAAAAGACGCCCCTTGTTAACCCGAGTTTAGCAACCAAAAGCGTACTTCAAATAATGTAACCAGATGCCTCAAAGGCTTTTTTTATTTACCCAAAGTCAGGAAGCATCCATAGATGTAGAAGCATACATAGCAATAGTGAAATATTTTTCAAGGGCTTGTGTAGACTTAATTTCTCCTTCTGCTGCTACACTGCCTCATGTAACAAAACGGTTCTTCTGCCAAACAAACGACCTGGACTGTAGTTAATCTCTGAAAAAACAAATATATGGCCAAGTTGTAAAAAAAGTGGATAAATCCAATTTCCAATCAGCAAATTGTAGTTCTTTTGCTGTACGCTGCAGATAAGACATGCAGCTCACACCAGTCTCACAGACCCCCAGCAAGGAATAAGAAAAGACAGTGTTACATCAAATGAATTCCCCCTGCATGGTCAGGCGTGCTCGCATGCAATACAAGTTAATCTAAGAATATACACAAATCTCATGCCAGACATGCTAACACATATGATAGTGTTTTCACTTTCTTCACAACAGTGTCTGTGGGTGTTTCACATGCTATACAAAATGACATTTTAGAAAGCCAATCTACTCCAAAAATCTGTTATACTACTCTAGCCAGCATCCAGTTTCGCTAAAAAGAGGGTTGATAAAAGGACAGGGCATTAGGCTCTCAAAACTTATTTCTGATGATGTGGTATTTTAGAAAGAGATTATAAAACTGAAAATTATGTTTGTAGATCAGGGCTATCCACCAGGAAGGGTTGTCATTGTCCTCAATGAAGTATCTTAACTTACTTTAGGGCAAAGTGCTTTCCGCATATTTTAAAAACCCAAGGGCTAGGAATAGACAAAACCATTTTGAGAACTGTATAATTTTGTATTATTGTGTATTTCAGATGTGTTTTTCAAAAAAAAAAATGAAGTTTAAGCAAAAAAAAAAACTTGTTTGGAAGAAATGGCAGAATATTAACGAGGAAATAGAGAGACAATGTACCAAATTACTTGGATCCAACAATAAGATGATAAAATGTTAAAAACTTTTTAAATGAAGGGAGTTTACTTCAGTTTTTTCTTAAGTTTAGTACCAACATTTTAGACAGCAACTTAGTTTTTTTTAGGTCAGATTCTGGTCATGCATGAATGCCAACATGTTATATAGCATGAAAGATGTTTTTTACTTACTGCACTTGCTGGTTGTGTAGATAATATTGTGATCAAGACCCTGTATTCAAAGGAGAACTGATGTGGCATTTATAACACACACACACACACACATATATGTATATATATATATATATATATATATATATATATATATATATATATATACACACACACACACACACACACACACACACACACACACACACACACACACACACACACACACAGAGAGAGAGAGAGAGGGAGAGGATATCTGGTCAGGATGCCTAGAAAACTATACTCTTTTTTTTGTCAGCAAGGACTCTCCATCACTGGTACCTATGTAAACTATCACCAGCTTATTACAATCTTGGATTACTGCCTTCACATTGGTTTCCTATTTATATTTCTGAGACCTGTAAATGTGAGTCCAGTAATACATAAAGACAAAGTGAAATTGCTGGGGAATAGTGAATGTTGACCAAACTACTCCCTTTAAAGTTTATTTTTAGGGAGGGGAAGTCCCATTGCACCCCCCTCCAATTAGGGCGGCTACACACCCAAACATTTCTTCTACTTATGCATACTAACTTTAACAGCACCATAGCTTAAATAAATTGGATACTCTGAGACACTGCAGTCTTGGAGTTAGTATATACAAGCCATCATTTTGATTTGATCAGTCTTGCTATTCAGAGAGTTTAGCAACCTCCACACCTAATAAGGCATTCACTATTTTAATTCCAGATCTTGTAATACTGAGTCTTGGAATTACGGGGAAAAATGTAACACTACAGCAGTAAATGTTGACACTATCAATTCTGCTTAAAGTTGTTTTTAAAGGGGGAAGCCCCCTACATCCAATCAGGGCCAGCCTTAGCCGAAATGACACCCTAGGCAAAGTAGTGCTCCGGCGCCCCTTAAGCCCCACCCACACCACACTCATGAAACACCCCTATTTGAGCCACACCCTCTGGGTCATTCCCCAAGAAAGCCACTCCAGTCATTTCCTTAAATTACTAAAACACGTATTGTAGAACCAGTCAACTGAGTTAACCCATCATAGCTTTCGTTTTCTATTGTACGGATACACCACCACGAATATACTTCCAAGTTCTACTGTACACGGACCACAAAAACACTGGCACAATTAGTCTCCGAATTCACTTTTATTCAGTACATACACCATTTAGCGCTTTCATCTAAAATCAATAGACTTCTTCTGAAGAAAAGTGAATTCGGAGACTAATTGTGCCGGTGTTTTTGTGGTCCGTGTACAGTAGAACTTGGAAGTATATTCGTGGTTGGTGTATTTAACATTTCCTTAAATTATTTAAATGCATAGGAAGAAAAAGATACCTTGTAATGTAGTTAAACTGCAGCCCTTTAGGGGGAAGAAGGGGTAAAGTTAGCACTGAACCTATCTGCTAGGATGTTGGCAATCAGTTGGTTCTGTATATTTAATGCCATTGTGATGTAACTCAGAGCAGATCTGAGTGTTGCCATTGAGATTCTTGACATAGCTATAGAATGCTTTGTGGCTGTCTTTAGAAACAGTGGCGATTTTGTTTTTGTAACTAGCTTTGGAGGCTTTTATGAGGGAACTCAGCTTCTTACTGAGGCTGACCAGGGAGTTCCCCCAATAATGGGATTTTACTCCCTTTTGCAACAGTTTCTTTCTTCTGTTGTAGAGTTTGTTTATTGGAGGGGACCAACAGATTGACTTCCTTTTTTTGGAGGACAGCATCTTGGTTCTGTTAGGGATAGCACGATCCATGCCCTCATGTAAGTGCTTATAAAGTTCATTTGTGTAGGATTCAGCAGTTGTACCTCTCTTGCCCGTCTGCATGGGTGTCGTGAAGTTTGCCACTTCTGTCTTAAGAAGCGTGAAGTTGGTTTTGGAGAAATTTTTTATGCTGGTTTCCCTAATGGGGGGTGGGGGGTGTGGATGTCTAGGGTGATTAGCTTGTGGTCGGATCTGACCAACGAGGAATTGACCTCTGCTGTGGAACACCTGTTGCCTTATGTTGGTAATGACCAGGTCTAGAATATTGCTGCCCTTGGTGGGGGAGTAGATAAGTTGATCCAAGGCATTGGAATTTATGAATTCCAGAAAACGTTGAGCAAAAGAGTTGGTACACGAGTAGTTTTCCCAGTTAATGGTGGGGTAGTTGAAATTGCCCATTATTAGGGTGTTAGGTTGTACCCTAATATTTTCCAGTGTATCAAGAAATGAGGAGTGGGAATCCTGGGGCAAGGTGGAGGATCTGTAGCAAGCTACAATTTGGATTGCAGTCTTGCCCAGAGTTAGTTGCACTTGGATAATCTCGGATGCATTATGCTGAGCAACTAGTCTGGAGGTGTGGATATCCTTAAGGAATATGGACACACCTCCGCTTTTAGTGTTTCGGTCCAGGTTAGGTGGCTGAAAGGTGTGGTATGAATTATAGCCTGGTAATGCAGGGGTGCTCTCTGGAGCCTTGAACCAGGTATCTGTCACTGCACAGATGTCAATGTTCTCCATTTTAAGGAGTACCTCAAGTGAGTGCATTTTGAGGTTTAGACTTCTAGCATTGAGTAGCATTACCCTCAGATTTTGCTTGCTTGTACCTGTTACGGTGGTGAATTTGTCATTTGAACGTTGCCTAAAAAAGGCACTATAGGGGTGGCAACAGCCTTAGCCAGTATCTGGAATCCCAAGGGCGACAGGTGCAGGCTATCTCTGGCAAAGCATCGTGGTCTGTCAATCATGTCATGCTAGGCAGACAGAAGCTTAGCCAATTGTTGAAGTCAATCATTTTGTCCTTATACTGTGGTATCATTCTGGATGATGGCAGGATGCTACTCAGGGCTAGGTCATACCTGCCTGGGTTACAAGATCGGAGAGCTCCTCCATGTATCTTTTCATGTAGTCCAGGGAGGTACATCTCAGGTCACTCACACCAACATGGACAATGACAGAGTCATATTTGTACTTGTTGTGGAGTGACTTGAGTGCCTAAGCTATGTGTCGGATCCTGGCATCTGACAGTCAGCTGACAGTAACTTTCTCCTTGTTTAGCCTGGTGAGTGGAACATCAGTCTGCCTGGCTATAGAGTCACCTATGACTAGAGTGTTGGGTACATTTTTATGCCTTATGGGCTGTGGTTGAGTGGCACACTGAGTTTGTGGGCTATGTGTCATTTAGGTTATGTTGGGGGGGTTGCTTGCTTTTCTGCTTTGGAGGTCTCTGCTACTTGGGCAGATATTTATTGAGAACCTTTGTGAATGTAGGTGTGTGTTTTGTGTTTCTATGTGTGTGTTTTGGTGGTGCACGTATTGAGGTGATGAGTGTGGTGTGGTGCAAGTGTTTACCCTCTCCTCATGACTGTCTATTCCAGTCTTAGGTGAAGAGAGCTTTGCTTCCAGTTTGGCTATATAAGTGCATCTCTCACAGGTTGTAGTGTTGGATGGTAGGAGGAGAGGGTTGCCTTGCTTACATGAGGCAAGTGATGCATTGCCCCAAGATGCTCAGATTCATCAGGTAGACAGGAGAAACACTGGGAGCTGACCTATAGACATGCCTGGATAGGTGCTTATTTATTAAGTACTAAAAAACTGTTTTCCTCTAGACAAGTGAGGAACAGTCTTCAGTATTAGGACCATTATTACATCTACACATTATACTGCCATCTACTATTTGCTCATGTGATAGCATACTGTGACCATAGTCATATTCAAACTGGTGCTTCTAGACAAGGAGTTGTTAGAACCCCCCCCCCCACATTCTTAAGTTCATAAAAACTTGTCACGTTATTGGCATTGAATAACCAAACCTTGTTTCCAATGCATCACACATCTTACAGTTCATGAGCAGATACTGATAAATTGAATGACAAAGTTAATGAAAAAAAGAAAAGCCAGCATCGTTTTTGATTTCACTAATATATGAACATTTTGGGAGGTAATTTACCAATACACATCTAGTTTTAACCTTTTTAGACTAGAAAGCGTCAAAACATCATTGACAATGTTGCAATTACTCTTAGCTATGGACTCCAGCAGTAACATGCTCTACCACTTCTCTTCATACGTAATGGATGCAGGACAGTAAACCTATGTGCAAATGACACCTTTTGAAAGGATAATACACTGTTATGGGTTACAGAAGGATGAAAGTTAGTGGGCTGCCCATCTTGCAAGTTTACCAATATTAGCAAGGTGGTTGTGACATACTTGTGCATAATTTTAACTATCATTCACCCAAAAACAATCACAAATAACCTAGCTAAGTTAGTCTCCACTATACCTTAATCCTGTGCTATAGTGGAGGCCCATGTCACATTTGCAAAAGGACATACAAGTGTTTCAGTACATGACCATTAATGCCCATTGAATTAAATCAGTTTGAGTACATTCAGGCAAATAAAACCAAGCCCCATTAGCTGTAGACATGCTTTGATTCTGACCTGGTCAGGACATTAAATTGTCTGACTAAACTTTCTTACAAACACAGAGCTTAAAAATCAATGCTTTGCAACCTGTCAGTGGGAAGTTTGGATTTATTGGCCCGAACATACTTATTCACTTTTAGTTGAAACACTGGTGTCTCCTTAAGAGGTAACTTGCACATACCCCATGGGCTTCCACTACAGAAAATATAAAGTATTACTCAGTTTAGACTCTAGCTTGACTGTGTCTTTCTTATAGTTGCAATAGATGGTACACAAAGAAGAGAAGAAAATGCAATGCAGACAAAATGATGACAAGATCCAGTTCTCCCACAAAAATACTGAAAAGTGTCAAAACATTAAGACATAAATTAAATTAGACAACGAGTTACTACTGCATAAAGCGGGTTACTACGGTTCACAAAAAGGATAACAATTGCAAAAAATATTAAACAGTGATCCTACTGCACACATCCATAAAGGGGTGTGATCGTGGCACCATTAAAAAAGCGCCTGATCTAGGACAACACACTCAGATGATACGGCTTTGCGTGTGTTTTGTTCTGATACAGTGCAATTATTTTGCAGTGCAGTAAAATCTGTATATTTTATGTCCAGAGAGAGCATATAATTGGTTCACGAAATGCACACAGCACAAACACATATACCTACAACTACTCACTGAACCCTGTAATTAAAAGAATAATATGCATTGCTACCCCAAAAGCCATAGAAAGCTAGAGAAGGCAAACTATTCCTCAATCGAAACACAGCACAACAGGTATCCTATTTATATACTCCCTTGTTAGACTTCGTCTCCTTATCCTACAAATGCAGTGTGCACATATTTCAAGTAAATGCCTGCATTCAATAACGTAAAGCTAATCACGGCAGTATCAAGAAAAAAAAATGCCATAGGAACACATGTGAACACTGCCGCCTGCTCTCTCAAAGGGGAGCATTAATACTGCAAATGTGCAGGCAAGTATAACATTCAGTTATCATGCATACTTGCACAAATAAATTACACATACAAAAGAATAATAATAAAGAACATACTATCTCCCTTGCTTTGTAAAAACCAAGGTCTACATATACCTTAGAAAAAAAACATACATTTACCCACAATCAATAAACTTATTAAACATGAAGAAACACTCAAAATAACCAATATGGATTTTAAAACAAATCTCCTTCCAACACCATAAAATATTTACAAAAAGTGCTTTTACAATGAACAATACCAGAAAAAAATAGAAGATTCCCACACCAGTACATGCAAATTCCATACACATTCATACACACATAATTTCAATCGCATACAGAAATCCAGTTTAAACTACAAAAACACACACGGATACACTTACTTGCCTTCTTTTTAAACAAAATGGCCACATGCATACACACAGAATTAATCCCTCTGTTAAAGTGCTTGTTTAATTTCCACGCACCACCATAGAACGTCTTTACGTCATTGTCGGTGTACATGCGTATGACGCGCATGTACTTCTCCTTAAAGGTAATGGGTGGAATGAGATTTTTTTTTTGTAGTTTTTGAAGCTTCCTGGCCATGCTGCAGGTGTAAAAGTGGAAGGGCACTCGACCCTCCCCCTCGTCCAGCACCCTATGGTTTATTGGTACTTACGTATTATCACAACCAGATTTTCAAGCTAAAAGTATTCACTTGTGTTTTCCTTAAATAAACGGAATTAACGGAATTAAAACTAAAAAAATCTTTTCTATAAAAGTTTTAATTTATAGTACTATTTAAAGTTGAAAACACAGAGAAAAGAACATTTTAAAATAGCTTGACCCTTTTTTACCGCTATTTACGCATGTCAGTAAAGCATCTCTCTATGTGTTCCATTTCTCGTGCTATACAAAAGTTGTCAAAGCTCTAGTCAACAGGTTATTGAAAAGGCATATAGTTATTAACAGTCTACGTAGATTTTTGTAGTCATAGTTTTGTGAAAAATGCGATTGTGGGATTTACCTAAGACAGATAAGGAGGCAATTCAGTTATTTCAACAGTATGGAATTATACACAGTTTTAAGGAATGCAGTTCAGGACATGAAATGAAATTATGCTATGGAAAACAAATATTTTGGAAATGCAACTCTGCTAAATGCTACCAGCATATAGGAGTTCGGGAAGGTAACTTTTTTGAAGGAAGTAGAATTTCTTTTCTAACTGCTGTACATTTTATATACTGTTGGTGTAAGCAGTTAACTAGCATTAATTTCTGTCATGAAGAATTGGATATGGCTGACAAAACAGTTATCGAATGGAGTAATTATTTAAGGGATGTATGTACCATGGAGTTGGAAAAACAAGAGAAGAAAATGATCGGAGGGCCAGGGCATATAGTGGAAATCGACGAAAGTTTATTTACTCGGCGGAAAAATAACAGCAGTCGTATCCTACCTCAACAGTGGATTTTCGGAGGGATCTGTAGGGAAATGAAAGAAATGTTTGTAGTAAAAGTGCCTGATAGAACTGCCTCTACATTGTTTGACCAAATACAAAAAAACATCAAAGAAGGTAGCATTATTTTATTTTATTTATTTATTTATTTATTTATTTATTTATTTGCAGTTGTTTAACCAGGATAGTCCATTGGGCCTAATGAACCCATTTTCAATGGAGTCCTGGGGAGAAAAGCTCCTAAATACATATTACACAAAGATTAATATACACAGAGATTGCATGTAGATTACAGAGGTAAACAAACTATGCTTAATATACTCTTAAAAGCTCCTAAATACATGTTACAGAAAGATTAATATACACACATAGATTGCATGAAGATTACAGAGGTAAACAAACTAAGCTTAATATACACACACACAGACTGCAGGTTCATTACAGAGGTAAACAGACTGATGAAAAGTATTTCAATCAAAGGAAATTATATCAAAATTTTTTTTTTTTTTTTTTTTTTTTTTATTTTCCAGTTGGAATGAGGATAGGTAGTTAGATGGAGTAGGGTCAGGAGTTACTAGGTACTAGAGGCAGGCAAGAATTTGTTGTTATCTGGAATTTGAGAAAGGAAGGGAGGGGGTGAATGAAGTAGAGTGTTGGTTATGATGGATGGGAGCAGGAGCATTCCCATGTGGAAGTTAGATGAGAGTGGAGTGATTTTTTAAAGGATTGGAGGCTAGTAGTGGTACGAATGGAGGGGGAAGGGAGTTCCATAAGCGAGTTAAAGAGTGTGACAGGAGGTATTTTCCTGGGGGGTGGAGTGGTCGGTAAACTTCTATAAGGTTTTGATTATTAGATCTGAGAATTCTTTGTGTGTGGTGCATTTTAAAGGTAGTGGCGAGGGAAGGACAAAGGGAAGGCTGGAAGATGAGTTTATGGGCATAGGTGAGCTGAATGTAGGATAGGTAGTTTGGTAGTTCTAGCCAGTTTAGTTTGTGGAGAGATTCACAGTGATGTGTTGATGATTTGTTGCTAGTGGCGAATCTGGCAATTTTATTGTAGCAAGAAGACAGTTTGGTTTTGAGAGATGATTGTAGATTTGTTAGAAGGGGGGCTCCATAGAGAAGGGAGGGTAAGAGAAATGTAGTAGAGAGAGTAAATTTGGTAGTTGAGGTGAGAAACCGATTTTGTCGGTAGAGCATACCAATTTTTTGGTGGGTTTTTTTATGTTTAGTAGTAGATGGGAGTTGAATTTAAGCCTGTTGTCGATTTGAACTCCTAGTAGTTTGGCTTCGGATACCAGTTCAAGAGGTGTTGAATTTTGGCTGGTGATGGAGAATAAATTTTGATCGAAGTTCTTGGTTTTGGAGGAGGTAAAAATCATAAGTTTAGTTTTACTAGCATTGAGTGCAAGATGGTTGTCTTTCATCCATTGCTCTGTGGTAGAGAAGGCATCTTGAGTTAGTTTTAAAAGAGTTGGGATGGATGGGGCAGCACAGATGATTGTGGAATCATCTGCATATTGGATAATGCTAGTAAGAGGGATGGAGTGGTAAAAGTCATTAATGAAAATATTGAAGAGAAGGGGTCCTAGTATGGAACCTTGAGGGACACCTGTGGGGTGTTGAGGAAGGAGGAGGTGGCCTTATTCCATTTGACTGCTTGTTGCCTATTGGAGAGATAGCTGGTAACCCATTTGAGGGAAGAGGGTGATAGGTTTAGGTTATCTAGTTTAGTAAGAAGAAGGTTATGAGAGATAGTGTCGAATGCCTTAGAGAGATCGAGAAGGATGGTAGATACAGTGAAGCCAAGATCTCTAGCTTTATTCACATTTTCAAGGAAGGAAAGGAGAGCAGTCATAGTGCTATGATGGGATCTGAATCCATGTTGGGTAGGGGTTAATAGGTTGTTGTCCAAGAGATGGGGGAGGATTTGAAGGTGAATGCATTTCTCTAGGACCTTAGAAATGGGAGAGAGGATGGCGATGGGACAGAAGTTGGAAACATTAGTATTGTTACCTCCTTTGTGCAGGGGAATGATATAAGCTTTTTTCCAGATTTGAGGAACAAGACCTTCTTGGATAGAGCGGTTGATTAGGATACTGATAGGGAGTGCAATAGCATCAGCAGCTATGCTGAGGAAGTATGAGGGAATGTTATCAGGGGCATTGGTGCAAGGTTTCAGTTTCTGTAGGAGTTTTCTTATAGTAGAAGTAGGAATAGGTTTAATGAAAAATGGTGGGAGCTGAGAGGGTGAGGAGTGGGAGAAGGAAGTAGGAGGGGGAGGTGGGAGAGGAGAAGTGGTGGTAAGAGGTGGATTGTTATTTGAAGAAGAAGTGGAGGTAGGAGGTGGATTATTATTTGAAGGAGGTGGGAGAGGAGAAGTGGTGGTAAGAGGTGGATTGTTATTTGAAGAAGAAGTGGAGGTAGGAGGTGGATTATTATTTGAAAAAAAAGAGGTAAGTTTGGAGATGGAGTCAATGAAGAAAAAAATGAGTTGGGTAGCTAGATCAGAGTCTTGTATGTTTGGGGAGGGGTTAGGGTTTTCTGTATTACCGGGTTTTAGGAGGGTAGTTATACCTCTCCAGAACTTCTGTGGGTTGGTTTTATGGTTGCTTTGAAGTTGGATGAAGTAGTTTCAATGGTCTGATGTGATAAGCTTTTAAACTGAGTTACGAAGTGTTTTGTATTCATTGAGGTTAGATATAGATTTGTTTCTTTGGAACTGTGTCCAGGCTTTTTCTCTAAGTCGCATGGTGGCTAGTGTACTTTTGGTTAACCAGGGGTTGGTTTTCCTTTTTATTCTTTTAGTAATTAAGGGAGCATGATTGTTAAGGAGATGTAAGAAGGTAGTATTAAAGTGAGTTAAAGCATCTTCAAGTGGTAGAGATTTTAGGGGGTACCAATTAAGTGATTTGAGGGTATCAGAGAAAGCTTCTGGGTTAAAGTTTCTAAGGGATCGAGTAGTTAAGTAAGTATGAGTAGCTAGCAAGGGAGAAAGAAGACGTCTAGTGAAGATGGGAAGGTGGTCACTGAGGGAGTCAGGGAGGGTTCCTCTGTCAGGATAGCTGTGAGGGTGGGAAACTAGAATCCAGTCTAAAATGCTGCCACTTGTGCAGTCTTTAGATGGCCTGGTTATGGAGTTAATGAGTTGAGAGTAGTTGTATAGGCTGATATTGAGGGGGTGAGCAGGGGACTGAATGGAGGACCAATTGATATTGGTATCTCCCATGATTATAGTTTCATTACAGATATTAGTTGATAGCCATGAGAGGATTTCTTCAAGTATTGGGACATTGTCTCCTGGGGGAATGTAAAGAAAGGCAATGTATATAGATTTTTGTTTGTTTAGCTGAAGATGAGCTAGTATTAATTCTGCGTTAGCGAATTTTGGAATGGCTTTATTATAGGGTGTTATGCGTAGGGAGGAAGAGTAGATTAGAGCCACTCCACCACCTTTTCTATGGGTTCTGTCTGTTTTGATGATAGAGTAATTAGGTGGTACTATCTCTTTATTTTTTATGTGGGGTTTTAGCCAGGTTTCAGAAATGGCAAGGATGTTAGGTTTAGTATGGAGTAGCCAGGCATGAAGATTTGGAATTTTGTTAGCTAAGCTTTGTGCATTAAGAGATGTAAGCAGGATGGATTTTGGTTATTGAGGAGGAGGGGGTTGGTCCTGGGTTAGGGTGAATATCACCAGATAAAAGTATGGAAGTTAGAAGTTGAGTTATGTAGTAGAGGTATTTGGATTGTTTTGATTGAGAGATGTAAGTTGGAAGATTAGTGGGAGATAAGGACAGAGTAGTTGGTGAGTATTTAAGAGTGGGGAATAGTTTGAAATGAAAACATAGGTTGTTGTTGAAGGGATATAGTTCCGGGGAGATAGAGATGAAGAAGTTGGATTGTGATGTATGCAGAGGGTAGGTTGTCTGTGAGAATGGTGAGTAGGTGATGGGATAAGGTTGGGTAAGATAGTAGATGTAGGTAAGGTTTAAGAGGAGTAGTAGTTGAATTGGAAAGGATAAGTATCTTTTAAGCATGTTAGGGTTTAGATGAACAATGTAGTGGTGTTGTGTAAGGAGATGGGAGGGATGAGAAGTAAGGCTAATGTGTAAGTAGGTGGGGATAGGAGGAAGAAGGGGTGGAGTTTAGTGGGTGGAGAGGAAGTGGGAGTGGTTAGATGGGTTTAAATGTAGATGAAGTGGGGGTGGGTGGGAATTGGGGGTAGGGTAGGGGAGTGGAGTGAGCCCATAGGGCGAACAGAGCGGGCAAGAGCAAGTAGCAGAGGATTCAGCAGAGACAATCAGTGAGCACCATTCACCTGGAGAAGGACAGAGGGACAGGCAATTAGCTGCTAGAAGAGCAGGTGAGGTGCAGGAGAGAGAGAGGCAGGTAAGGTGCAGGAGAGAGGATAGTGGAGAGGGGGAATTATGAAGAAAGAGTCTAAGTTAGTAATGACTAGGAGCTAAGGAGGAGTAGAAAGGGGAAAGACTCCTGGAAAGCATACCAAACAAAACAACTAGAAAAAGCTGGCTTCAGCCATGACAAAGTTAATCACAGCTACAATTTTGTTGACCCTGACACTGGAGTGCATACACAACATATAGAAAGAATGTGGGGCTCAGTGAAGTGGAGAAACAAGAAACAGCAAGGAACTGCACGTCACCATCTACATTCCTATCTTGTTGAGTATATGTGGCGTGAAACACAACTATCACATTCAAAAGACTGCTTTGAAGAACTATTAAAAGCCATCGCTAACAACTTTCCTCCACAAAAAAACAACAAATCCATACAAACAAGTACCACACCAATTAACCAGCCAACTACTTCTAAGCTCTCAAGAGTAAAAAACAAAACAACACCCAGTGAACAATCCACATCTTCTGAACTATCTACACTGACAACCAATATAACAACAGCCAACTGAAGAATCCACAATTAATAATATTAAACAGTAGAGCCCTAACAGCTATGAAAATTAATGACATTCGAATATACCGAATATACATTACAACCAAGAAAGAAGCAAAGCAGTACTCTGAATTTACTTATATTACATTGCATATGTACCATTTAATAAATACAGTTTAACCATTAAATACTTTTTCTCAATCACTTACCCTGTCTCCATTTTCTTTTTTTTTTTTTAGTAATCCAAGAACTGAATAAAGGAAAATACAGCTGAAAAATAAATCTCCACATGTATAACACATCCAACGATAAATTCCAAACCAAAAGCTCCTTCGATAATCCCAACAATAGCTCCAAAAGTCTTTTGCAACCAAACTAAGTTCCAATAATAGCTCCCAAAGTCCTTCGATAAGTCCAAATTAAAAAATACCATCAACTGCCCCAACGATAAATCCAAAAATCTTTTTTAACCAAACGAAGTTCAAACAATAGCTCCCAAAGTCCAAAAACACAGATTATCCCAACGATATATCCAAAAAAACACAAACGAAGTTCCAACGATAGTTTCCCAACTCCTTCGATAGCTCCAAAATGAACACCACCTTCCAACGATACATCCAAAAGGAAAAGCACCTTGAACGATCCCCAAATCCTTCGATAACTCCTTACGATACGAACACCTTCCAACGACAGCCAGAATTGGTAAAATCCTTCAATAAGTCCTATGCGACCATCTCCTTCGGACGACAGCTCTGAAATGGAAAGCACCTTCAAAGTTCGCATATAAATATACGTACCAAAGTAACGCTCAACGTTTTCAGCACACTATGCACCTATCCAAAAAATGTACCCATAAAAACATTAAAAAAAAACCCACCAATATCCCAGCATACTTTTACACACACTACCCTTCCCTAATACACTGTCTTTCCTAAAATTTAAACTAAAGGCAAAGTACACTACATCGCAAAATCTGGTTGCGATAATATGTAAGTACCGTCTTATTTATTAATTTTAATTAATGTACTTTTCTTATTATGCTTTCGCATAATAAGAAAAGTAAATTGATTTAAATAAATAAATAAATGAACACAAACTGTGCCCTATACTAGGCTGGCCTGGATGGCGCCCTAGGCAGTTGTCTAGTTTGTCTATGCCTAAGGCCGGCCGTGCATCCAATATTGGTGGGGGGCAACAACCACTCACTTCTTAGTTATACTAGCTCTAAGATCAGGGATAAGAAAAGTGACTCCAAGACACCACAGCCTCAGGACCTATTATATGCAAGTCCTCATTTTTACACATTCAATCTCAGTGTTCTAGAACTTGCACTCATGAGTCTTGGAATCTCCACACATCATGAGTACATATTCCCATCATGCAGTACAGCAGTTTCACTATTTAACTTTAAGTGTCTGGTATACAGATAACACACAACATTTCCATGTCCTTGAGAGAACTGGATACTGATTATCTTGTTGTGATAGCAGCAGAAGTGGCCTTTGGTCAACTGGTGCCCTAGACAAAAGGGATCCATGGCGCCCCCCACCTCCACCTGGTGCCCCCATCCAGGTTTACCTATACCATCCAGATTGCTGGAAAAGTGCCCCTGATAGAGCAGCATCCTAGATGGCTGCTTAGTTGGCCTATGCCTAAGGCCGGCTATGGATAGCAGCACTAACAATTTTGAAATTTATATATGGGATCTCAGCAATATTCTAAGGATGAGAGTTCTCTTCTATAGTTTACTATTAATAATTTTCTGAAAAATTCACTTTTGAGAAAAGTTGAGACTAACAGGAAGTTAAAATAATTAAGTTTTATGTTTAATAAGACAATCCTAATTATCTTATTTATGTACTTAGAAACATGCTTTTGAAATCAGCTAAAAAGTATGTAGTTCTGTAAAAGATCCACATGAGGTCACCATCAAATTATAATGTCAGATGAAATCCTAAATACATGAGACAGATGAGCAAAAAAGACTTTCAGACTTCTGTCAGTGAATGAAGACTGGTGATATGCCCATAAATTCATTTAGTAAAAGTAGTACACCTGAAGCAGAGATTCCAGTGATCATCAACTTACTTGCAACAAGTCAATATAATTTTTAGCTGAACAAACATTTAAAATACGCTTTTAAAAAATCAACCACAGAAATTATAATCCATCCTGCAAGTAAGTATATGTGTGCTTCCTACACTGCTGACAAACACAATACAGTAAATGACTGCTTCTGAACCTTTTGTTACTAATAAGAGTTTTGTAAATTTATGTCTGAACTTAAAGCAGCTGGCATATATAGCCACTGTTTATATGAGTACTTTAACGGGAGAAAATATAGGCAAAAATTTGAGTGAGTGATACAGTAATTAGCCAGCAACATAATGAAATGATTTTAATGAAATCCTGAGGAAGATTATATTGAGAAGATATTTGGGCATTTTCGTGCAGCACTAGAAAGAATAAAACAGAATATGTTGGAGTGACACAGAAAAATTATTTTTTTCTACATGGTTCCAATGCAGGATGGATGCATGCTTAAAACTTGAGTTAAATAAGATTTTCCTGATTAACTTTTCACAAGAAAAGAGCCAGGGTTCACTCAGCACACTTCAATGAAGTTTGGGGCTACTGCCACGTAGATAGACTTCACACTAGTGATAAATAGACATGAATAATTAAGCGGGACTTATCATCTGTAAGTAGGCACAAGGTTAAAATTAAACATTGTAAAGGAAGCAAATCATCATGAACAAGAGTCAGTAAAGAAGAGCAAGACAGGTTTCTTATGCCACATTTTTTACTGGTCCAGCCCTCAGTACCCAGTATTCTCACCAGGTCTACCAGCTACTCTCCAACTTGCTCGGACTTACTCCATTGTTGCTGGGCTGACTGCAGATTCTGAGGGTGTCCTGGGGGATTGGCTCATCTGTACTTCTGTATGGAGGGGGACTTTTATGTATGACCTAATCACTCCATTTCCCCACCCCCAACTCTCATTGATTACATCTTAGGGTAACTCCCCTCTTTGGACCACACGTCTTCTTAGGTAGCGTATCAACAAGCACTCTCACACCTTTGATGGGCATGCTATTCCTCCCCTGCTACTCCATCTGTCATCCAGGCCACTAATCAAACATGGCTCAGTTGGACCTTAGTCAGGGCTTTATCCCTCTACACCAATGGAGCAGCAAGAATTATGAGCAAAATTTGAAAAAAAAAATTGAATGATGGCCATAGCAGGTTGTGCGGGCTCTCACCTGTGATAGGAGTTGGATGCTAAGGAACTGTGAACAAATAAAAAGCGGCAGCTCACCAGGCACAAATGACCTCTATCCCTGGTTCATATACTTCACAATCCCCTGCAACACATTTTCAATCTCTGCCTAACACAAAATATCATATCATACCAAGTATATGGAAATTAGCCATTATCAACCCAATTCCAAAGCAATCTAACTCCACCAAAACTTCACAATACAGGACAATGTCAACCATCTGCACTTCAGGCAAACTGCTTGAAAAAAATTATCTATGTTCAACACACTCAACAGATCACTACCTAGAACCTCCTTCTTCCATAAGTGACATGAGTTTGGACCCAACAAAGCACACTCACAGCTTTATGGACTCTGACTAATGAAACTATGGACAAAGGCCATCTCAATGGTACCATTTTTATTTTCTTTATAAAAGCCTTTGATCTTGTTGACCACAACACCCTCCTCCATCACCTAATACAAATAGAAATAAGTCCTGACTCCCTACTTTAGTTTCAAAACTACCTCAACAGTTGCCATGTCTCCGTCAAAATTCATACCTAAATTTCCAAATCAGTCAGCCTTCAAAAAGAAGTTTCACAAGGATTTTATTTGCACATCTGCTATGCTCCATATTTATAAACATGCTTCCTGTTGACTTATCTCATTGTCCCTTCCTTAACTAGGCAGATGACATGGCGCTATTTTGCACAAACAGCTCAGTACCCAACCTCCAGACAGATGTACAAGTAGATTTCCTAGCCCTAATTTCACTGAATCTTTGACAACAGAAATTCACCCCGGTGATCACTTCTGTAGCTCTGCTAGACAGGGGTGCAGGAAAATAACTTTCTTGGGTGGCGAAAGTCAGGGAACTTTTTTTGGCTAGGCTTATATAGGCCCCAGGGCTGATAGCCTAGTACCTACCTATGAACCTATGCTGCACACTCCTAAAGAAAAACACGTAGGAGGTCTGAAAGACCTGTGAATGAATGCCCAGCAAGCTGCACACCTTATTGGTTCAGTAAAAGTGGGTAGAAAGAGTAGATCAGGAAAGCAAGACAAGGAATATAACAAGTACATAAACACACAGCAGCAACAATGTAAATTAAACTGGGGCTGGGGGAGGATATGGTACAAACTTTTTTGCTTTGTTTTATATACACAAAGAAAGAAGGGGAGAGGACAGGTGTGGAAAGAACAAAAGTGGTGGAGTGCAGGGGGATGGTAACCCACAGGGAGGGCATACAGATGCACGCACATGACTACAGATGATTTTGATGAATGCAAACACAAGAAAGGGAGAAACAACAGCAGAGAGGCATACAAACAAAAAATAGACAAATGGCTGGTGAAGGAATGGGGAACAGGAAGCACACAGGTGTTGATCAGCCTAGGGGGATTTTACTGACACCCTGTAGGTGGTGGTCATTGGCCTAGCTGGCTGGTGGCATGGGGTACACCTACCCCTGGAGGACTGATGTTATCTGTCAGCCAATCTACTTCGTCTTATACCCACTGCAGGAGGAATTGCTGCATCATGACCCAACAGGTCATTATACAATTAACCGTTCTTTAAATCACATGCTCCAGCTCTGGCTGAGTGGGGCTCTGAAACTGTTGCAGGCTACCTGACTGAGATGGGCTAGAACCCTTGTCAGATAAGGAACTCTCAACCTGCTCACTAGCCTCTGCCACAGGCTCGGCCAGGGCTCCATCAGGCAGCAGCTGATGTACCTGCAGCTCTGGTTGACCATGATCACCTGAAAGAGGAAGACAAAATGTGAAATGTGACTTTAGTGATGAGGAGCCATAAATGAAACAGCAAATAAAATCTAAGAGACAGCACAGGGTGCAGCTACCCTCACTGTGACAATAATCTATGTTGCCTCCTCTGGAAGCACTACCTTCATGTCTTGTTTGTGTTTAAGGATAAAACATATATGCAAGCAATAACATATCACACATGGGTCTGACTGAGATGCAGAGAACAGTTCAAAACTACAGTTCCACATACATGCAAAAGTAAACAGAAACCTGAAGTGATTTTAAGAGCCCAACATGGAGCTATAATAGTAATAGTAGTTTACACATGTGCAAACATGTAACTTCGGCCATCACTCCCAAGGGTCACAGTGCTGTCCTTGTCCTACAAAATAATTAAGTGTTTTCAACAAAGTAGCTCCAACACACAGCACACACAGCATAGGGTTACCTACAACAGCCATGCTTGGACATCTTAATATTTGTGAGAGAAAATTCTGTTGTGTCTTTCAGCTTTTCCCTGTTAGGGGTCGCCACAGCGGAACTCCGGTCCGCTAATGATTGGCAGTAGATTTTTACATGCCAAGTTGCCAGCCCTGACGCACAACCTTCAACGAAGGTACGCCCATTCACGCATGTCTCCACACAGAAGACGCCCTAGCCGAGAATCGAACAGGACAACGTCTTACTGTGAGGTGACAGTGCTACCGCAGCACCACCACCGCAGTAAAGGAAGCATTGATATTATGAAGAAACCAGTGAAAAAACAGGAAAAAGTCTATTAAGGACAGTAATGTACACAGCAGATATGGTAAATACTTACTGTACAGTTCCAGAATCATTGTCTCATCTCTGCTTCCTAAACATCGAGGCATTTAGAGCTGTGGTGGTGCAGGTCTTCATACCAGCACTTGCACTGCTCACTTTTACATGAGATGCCAGACTTCCACAACAGCAGGTCTGCTAGGTAATGCCTGGCATCCACCTTCATGAAAGGAGCTGCACACAGTCCTAACATCCAGTGCTTGACCTTTCTCTGAAAGAGCTACTCTATACTTTTGTTGCTGTTCTTATTCAGGGCAGGTATTCTCTGTGGTTTACTAGCATCAGCATCCATCCCCAAAAATGTATAACAAAACAAGGTGGCAGCCTGAAATTCATGCCCTCGTGGGACTCTGAATTCTAAAGAGTACATCCTAGTGCCTTATAGTTGCACAACACAGACATGCACAGCTTGTATGCTCTAATGGGCATACTTGGTATAATGATGATTTGCAGCAGAATATACCTGTGCCTTGTGATGCTGATGTGAATGTGTGAAACATAAAGATTCAAACAAAGACTTAATCTAGCCCCATTGACTTATACACTATGCAAACAAGTACTTACTAGGAATGTTCACTATGGATGAACCCTGCATTGTTATTATCATTCTCTGATATTTGCTACTGCAGACATTTTTTTTCTTTTATTGTTTTCAGCATTTACATGCATTTCGGCAAAGTGCACTTTGGACTAGAAGCAGTTCACAGCAGTGAACAAGAGTCTACTTCCCAAGGTACAGACTGAGAAATGCACATTGGAATGCCATTATTAGTGCATTTTAGAGGGGCAGAGGTACAGTTTAATAAAGCACTCTGAACAGCAGTAAGTGACTAAATTCTACATTATACCTAAGTATCACTGTAGAAAATGGTGCAAATGAAATGGGTTTAAAGAAACAGGAAGGAGAATGTAGTGTTTGAATCCAGCCTGAAGCAACATGCTGCTTGTAATGCTTGCAGCAGATGTGAAAATGCATCACGTGTCTTTTTAATATTATAACTGTCGGACAATGGAAATACAAATCATGTTTGCCCTTGTGTTTGTGGTATGAAATATAAATTGGTATATTTTGTTTTTGGGTTTGTAATTTGTGTCCTGCTTAGCAGAATGCAAACAGGGCTCACAGGTAAAAGAAAAAGGGAAAAATGAATTTCCATACGTTTCATTAGTGCAAACACTCCTGTTATTGCTGCACAGTATTTGTAATGAATGAGTGATGTGCACATTATATATACCTCTCTCTGTGGCAGAAGCTGTAAATGCAGTGACTTTATTCTGGGGTTCAAATCCATCTTGTGTGAATGGAATGGAAATTATTAATCAAGATTTCTGACTTATTACAACTTCATATGCTGCTTTTTCTGTTTCTTGCCTTCTGCACTTGCTCACTGCTGACCAGCACACAGTCAAGCTTAGTTGCTTGAGGGAAAAAAATGAAAAATTGTATTTGGACAGCTCTTTGTAGGGCAAACAGGCTTAGCGGTGATACATGGATGGCAGGACTTTGGACAGTACTGACATGAGAACATCAACACATGTGCAGTCATTATCTCTATGGCACAAGGTGTAAGTGCACTGGGTCTGGAGATAGAACACAGGTAACCCAGGGTTCAAATCCAGATAACTCTTTTTTTTTTCCAAAGGGTGGCAGAATGCCATTTCTCACAACACTTTGATTAGAAAGACAACACTACATACAAATGGCTGTCATAAATATGTTGATTGCAAGAAATGTAGCAGTAATGCTTTAACATCTATACTTTTCTAGGTAACATGTCTCACTAATTACGTTTTATGAAACCCATTTGATTGTGTGTGTGATTGTTTAAGCATGGCAATTATGGTAATTAATTAAAATGCACTTGTATATCTATTATGGGGATAATACTTTATTTAAAATCATCTTGACTTCTCACATAGCCCCACTTCTGTGTTTAGGACAATATGTTTTGTAAATTATGTATGCACCATACCCTAACCTGTATTACTCAGCTCCTGGAAGTCTAATTACTTGTATAAGTGTGTGCTAATTCTGTTATCAACAAAATACTATCTTGATATCAACATCATGTTAGAAATATCCTACACCTTCTTCAACCAGCAATGAATCCTGTTTGCTCACTGCCTAATGTCATGCAAATGAGGAAGGTAAGCACAACAATTAAGTTTTGAATTAAGCTTTGGTTCTAACATGGCAAAGATAAACTCCAACATGCAAAATGCATATCTGCAATATCTTAACAGAAAACAGATCTGTTCTACATTTAATCACAATCACAGCATTTTTATCTGCTCCTTATTTGTCCAAGTTCATCACCTCAAGGTATAATCATGCATTTGGTAATACTTTGCCAACATCCACACAAAAAAATTTCTCAAGATTACAATTTAGGAAGAGATTTTGAACAAATATAAGTATTGTTACTGGAGTATATTACTTCATTACATTGAAATTGTTTAATGCACTCAAGTGAACTGCACTGATTGAACACTTCATTCTGGACAGTTAGGTCAGCACTAACTTGCAAATGATATACAAGGACATAGAACCTTAGAACACATACTTTATCATTACATGCCCTACTGCATTGAAACATTGTCTGATGTCTACAGTGTGAAATTGCACTTTACATACTATGACATAAGCGTTGTTTCATACAGAAGATTATGTTGGGAGAAAGGTCTGACACTGATGTGTATTCACCCTGCTTTGCTAAAGTTTCTCCAGACTACTATCTCAGTAAGGCTAGCAATATGTAAGGTCACATTTACACAGCTCTATACACAACCCACATTTACACACAGGCACACACACACACACACACACACACACACACACACACACACACACACACACACACACACACACACACACACACACACACACACACACACACACACATCTCCTTTGCATGTTACAGCCAATGTCATACCTTCAAAGATACAGTGTAGCTCACATATGATCAGACTTCTCCTGTAGCTCATGCATAGAATATACTTGCATATGCACTGTGTCACCAAATAGATAGAGTTCAAACGCAGGAATGATTGTCTTCTATGAGTGTGTATGTTTCTTCCTCTTACTGTGCAGAATCATCTGCAAATAAATATATGATGTTTATAACATGAAATATATGATGATTTTTATACATAACTGCTACCTGTACAATCCACTAAGTTGCATGTGAGCTTTCTCTTTAGTGATTTCCATCTCAGTAAAATCTTACAATGTATATTTATAAATGTGACTTCTGGTTGTATATAAATGTAAATAGAAATGTAACTACTCTGTGTTTGACTGGAACTTAGTATAATGCAATTTAAGCAAATGGAGCTTTACTCCCCGGGCCTCCACTAAAAATAGGTATTACCCAGTCTGACATTCCCAGTAAACAAACAAACAAATAAATAAATAAATAAGTTGTATATCTATACATTGTGCTTGTGCTGTTCAATGACTTTTTAAAGGAAACATAAAGGTAATACAATGATGATGAAGTCATCCATTGAAATGTGCAGTGTCACAGTTATAAAATAAATATTGATTTATGCTTGTGCTTCAGCAAACCATCATTAGCTTGTGATGTTAGATATACAGTTCAAATCTCAACATCAGGGATAGGCACAACATTCTGACAAAACAGGGAAGCCTTCCCTGCTCCATCTCCCAGGCTCAACAGGAATGGCTCTTCTTAGACTACTAATGGGACCCCAACAGCCACAAAGGACATGGCGAACCCCCAGTTCATAGTGGCTGTAGATTTTACACTAGAAGGATCATGGGTAAAAGATGAGTGGTCTGAGGAACAATTAATGGCCACAGCAGAGTCTCCCATCTGCAGATGAGACAAATTGATAGCCTATAGTGATGACAAAGGCTGTTCGCTTAATTTTTTCTTTTTTGTGGGTGGAAGAAGGACTGATCATGCGACAGACAAATTGTTCTATGGTCAAGCCAAAAACAGTACTTTTTTGTGGGGAGAGAAAGCAGCAAATGCCAGTAAAAACAAAAGTCTTTAAAAGTTACTTTGTCACAAAGAAACACTGGAAAGAAATCACTTTATTTTTTTTCAGTCCTTCAAAGTAAAATAAACACAATTTCTCCACAGAAAAAAATTACACTGACAGGAACAAAAAGCACTCCTGTTTAAAAGTACAGTACAGTCTCATGACAGTCCATTAAAACAATAACTCCTAGCTTTAAATTAACTTTCATATAGAGGAAAGTATCAATAATAAAACTTAAACGGAATGTTTTTTCACCCCAAAGCAACTTATCTGCCCAGCAAAGGAACAGCACCACTCAGCCATCAATCTTCAAAAGCCTCAGAGAAAAATAATCTTTGGTGGCAGTAAAGCTCTAAAGGGATTGGTGCCTGAATCTGTTTTTTTGGTCAGCTCAGCTCAAGCTGCCTGACAGTTTGGATGTGTAGAAGGTGCCCTGAAGCTTTGGTAGCTAGCCATATGTTATATCCTTGGCAGTATATAAGCAATATAGCTAAGACTATTGCAGCAGTGATCAATAGCTAAGACTATTGCAGCAGTGATCAATAAGATGAACATCTGTAGTTAGTCATGGGGTGCCCTGTGTAGACAGCTCCCCAAACTGGCGCTCCCTCATTTCAAAGTTGAGGTCCAAAATACTAAACAAAAAAAAAAAACTCGCCAGACTGCAAATGCAGACTGAGCATTCATTTATGAACCTGTAATATCCTAATACTGTAAGGAAGTATAGATGTTAAATGGAAATGCATAAAAATGCACTACAGGAATGAATGTAAAAGCAATGTCTTTCGGCTTTTCCCGGTTAGGGATTACCAGTCTGCAGATTGATTGGCAGTGGTGTTTTTATGTTGTCAGATTGCCAGCCCAGTGCCCAACCTTCACAGAAGGAACTCACACACACGCACCTACCTGCATGTCTTTAAACATTCACATGACCACAGGGAGGACATGGAGATCCCACACAGAAGGTGCTCAAGCCAAGAGTCAAACTGGAGAATTTCTTGCTGTAAGGCAACAACACTAACCACTGCACCACTGCAACAATGCATTAAAGATATAAACATGTCTGAATTTAGTCCTGTTTACATGTCTAGATAAGGCATACTACCACTAATACAGCTCTACATTCTCCAAGTTGAAAAGTAAATATTAGGCATTAATGACACATCATCTTGCAGGGGACAAGCTGTCAGAGACACTCCTACGCCATGTACTGAATGCATACCATTTTAAGCTCTTGAGATCTGGTGACACAGACAGCAGCCCAAGTACTGGTTTAGTCTGTTCTACTACAATAGCTGCCAGTGGGTAGATAAATATAAGGAACCAAAGAGCATAACGTTTCTTCATTTAAAGTGGATATAATAAAAATGCAAATTTCTAAACCAAGTTATTACTGCTCATTTCAGAACTCTGACTTGAGTACCATATATACATACATATATATATATATATATATATATATATATATATATATATATATATATATATATATATATATATATATATATATATATATATAGAGAGAGAGAGAGAGAGATAAATTAGAAAGGGCTCCTTATTGCAATGCTGGCACTTGAAATTTTGAGTCCCGACTTACTAAAAAAAAAAAAGAGAGAGAAACCAAAAATACAGGAAAAGAGCAAATCTCAAATATTGATCTTCCTTTAAACTTCTTTTTTCCAGGGGGCAAACCCATATACTCTACCCAATGTAGGGAAGTAAGCACTTCAATGCCCCAAACTTATATATACTGACTCTAAGATTACTATACATTATAGAAACGGGAGAAAGGGGAATATTCTGAGAAATGTCTGCCTCTGACTTAGTATATATAAGTTTTTTTTTTCATCCGTTCAGTCTCCATCTTTCAGGACTCACTCTAGTGGGTCCTGACATACATTTCAAATGGTTACCCAATAAAAACCCAGTGAAGGCTGGTGGTTACATTCTTTATGGGAAAGATGGTGCATGCTGTCGGCTTTTGCCAGTGTAAAACAAGTAGCCCTGATCTTGTACTCCGCCATTATGAAGGGCAGTGCATATTACTTGCCCCTCTGCCATTAGTAAAACAACAAAGGATCCAGTTCTTAGAAGAGGGAGCTAAGAGTGAAACATTAGCTTTTTGCACCACAAATCTGCTGTGTAAGCTTCCTTGTAGATGATGAAAAGCTATTTTGGATTTTGGCTGTAGGAGATCAGAAGTGTACTGAGAGGAGTAAAACATGAGTAAGTAGCTATGTTACTTCCTGTTTATGCTTTCTTTGATTTGAATCGCAAATTTTCAAATCAAAAAGACTTCATAAAAGTAAGTGTCTTTCCCCACGTGCTTTGGCTTTTCATACTTTCAAAAATCTCTTCCAATTTAGGCAAAACACCATGTTTCTGTTTTAAAAATAGTCACTCATTGAAGAAATTGCTTTGTTATAAAACTTTTAGGAAGAATGCATGCAAACGTGATAAAAGGGGGACTCACCCTTGTAGGTTGTGCAATATGTGGGGTTATATTAACAATAATGTTTGTTATGTGCATTTGCCCACCAAACGTACCATCAGTTTAATTTTTATGCAGACTGTAGGAGTAAAAATTTGATAAACTTAACAATGTGCAAATTGTGTGGAAGTTATTATGCTGGGAAAAATAACAGAATGTTAAAGGACAACATACGAGAACACGTATACAATATCAGGAAAGGAGATACAAGAGGTTCTCTAGCTAAGCATGTTTTGGCTACTGATGGAGATCATTGTTTTAACTTTTGAATTTTGGAACTAATTAACATTAACATTAGAGGTGGTGATATTTGAATGAAAACAGAATGCTGGGAGATTAAATGGATAATAGAATTACAAGCAGATTGTGGGAATGGGCAAAAAATAATTTTTTCCTTTAAAGCCCGTTCGCAGGTCACGTGCCTTGATATGTTGAAACTGAAATTTTGTATTTAATTGATTGTTTTATAGTTGTTTTTAGATTTGATGAGGTGCCTGATGTAGGGCATGAAAGCACATATCTCTTTTTTATTTTATCTGTCTGGAATAAATTATTTGATTATACACTCTGTCTTGTTAGCTGATCATTCCATTTTTAGCCAGCAATCACTTCCAATAGCTTAATTATATAACATTGAGAAAGAAGTACTGCTTTCCTTCTGCTCTTAGTCATGTTTCACGTGCTTATGTTTTTTAGTCATTTGTTTTTTTTTTAGCTTGCTAGAGAACATCCAACAACCTCCCTCTAAGTCATGTAACATAGGTACCATGCACCTCAGATGGTCTCACTGAGCATTTTCCAGCCTGCACAGAAGTTCATTCCCTTCTTTTTCTTTGAGACCCTGGCTGTTGAGAAAGTCTGCCTTCACAAGCTAATTTTCTGTTTGAATGACTTCATTCTGTTTGCCATTAAATAAAATGTGGTATACAACATCTGTATATAAAACCATTCACTTATCAGATACTTTATCTACCAATGATCTCCTCAGCTTGCAGTCATATATAATCAGTTATGTCCACAGCTCTAATGATGTCATCACAACTGAGGTCAAGGACGCAGGTGTAGGCTAATGGTGCGATGGCTGGTAAGGGGGAACAAATGTAAACAAATCATGATTTAAAGGGACCACTCAGAATTTCATGACACCTGTTATTTTAGAAAGTAATTTGATGCTTTCTTCCAAATACTTAACAACTGAGATATGCTCCTGCCAGTGCAACTTGCACTAAATTCATATGAGGAACATACCTCAGTCATATCCCTTCACAGAGAACCTACTGCTTCTCTATAATGTACTATACACCAGGAGATATCTGTGGTCAGCATATGCACACCTTCCAAGGTGAACCTATCCCTGAATAACCAAGTAATATCTTAATCAGATAGTCTGCTGTCACCGTGTCATTGGTACTTCTGGGAACCCACAAAAGATGTTCTCAGCACTACATTATCCTATTCCTAGGTGTAAAAAGTAAAAAATGCACCAAGATAACACACAGCAAAACGTTTAATCACAGCAAAGTACAAAGTGGTAAGTGCTTTCACAACCGAAGTTGCTTCATCAGACACCACAGTAAAAATGCAGAGGTTTAAATAGAGATTCTAAAATGCCAATTAATCAATAAAAATAACACAATGATTAAGTAGCAGTGAAAAACAATTAAGACTCATGTTCAAACTAAAAAAAGCATTGCTTAAAAACATTGCTTAAAAACATTGTAGAAGAAGAAATCAAATACTATACACGAGAAAGCACTTAAAAAAACTTATAAAATCATTATAAAACATGGAAAAATACTAGGCAGGAAAAGTTAAATAGAATACTTGGAAACTAAAAGCTAGTTAAATACATTAGACTAATTTTGAAAGAACTTAGCTAATCTTAATGCTTGAGATGTCTAGCCTTTAAAAAAGGGACCAGGAAAGTAGTAGCATTCAAATCAGGATACTTTTCAGCATTAAGTTTCAAAATCCACTTCTGTTCATGTCCTTCTGTGATATTCTCAATGTCACCACCTCTGGGGTTTCTATGAATATGTTGTAGAACAAAGAACTTAAAGGAATGAGAACGGCCATTGGACATAACATGATTGGCTAGAGCATTTGATGGTTTATTATTACTAATGTCTCTTAGGTGGTCTAAAATACGATCTTTAAATATTCTATTTGTTTTTCCTACATAAAAGGCAGGACATTGTACACAAAAACAATAATAGACCACATCTGTAGATCTGCAATCAGTGTATTGATTAGTGTACAAAGAAAATTTCCTAGTAGGATGTACATATTTATTTTTGCTATATATAAATTGACAAGCACTGCAATTCCTGCATGGAAAAGTACCATGCCTATTGGATCTAATAATAGTTCTAGATAATTCACCATGACATAGATGTTGTTTAAGGGATTTATTATTTCTAAAACTAAAAATAGGAGAATGTCCGACCTTGTCTACCAGTCCAGGCACTTCTTGTAGCAAATACCAATGCATTTGACTACATCTAAGTATTGATTGATGTTACTGGAAAACTGAAACACCACTCTAAAATCATTACTAGTTCTGTTAGTATATCTTGTATTGTCAACAGCATCACCAGCATTAAAATAAGGTTTACATCTAGTGCTTCTCAGCTTCCAGGCATTAGAGATAGTCTGTTCAATGTCTGCAAGCGAGTATCCCCTATGTAAAAATTCTGTTTTTAAATTAGATAGGGCAACTACTGCATCTTCATCTCTACTATGCAGTCACAGTGTTCTAAAAACCTGACCCTTGAGCACGTTCCTAGGAACGTGTCTAGGGTGCATACTAGATTTGTACAAAAGAGTATTTTTTCTATTGGGTTTAAAGTAAATATTACTGCAAAGACTATTTAAAACAGATTTACTAACCTGCACATCAAGGAAACTGATGTCAGTGTTGGAATTATGGTAAGTAAACCTTAAAAAATCAGTAGTTGAATGCAAATATTCCAGAAACTTTGCCAAATCAATACCAGAGCCTCTCCACAGCATAAATACGTCATCTACAAAGCAGACGTACCAAAGTATTTGTCCAAAGAATGGATTATTATTTGACAACACATTTTGCTCTTCCCAGCTGACCAAAGCCAAGTTGGCATAGCTATTTGTACATGCAGTGCCCATGGCCACGCCAACTTTCTGCAAAAAGAATTGCTCCTGGAACATAACAATGTTATTCTCTAGGATAATCTCTAAGAGACTACAAATCAACTGTATCTTAGTGTTGGTGAAACACTTATTCACAGAAAGAAAATCCCTAACGCTGTCAACACCCCAGGTGATAGGTATACTAGTGAATAAGGATTCAATGTCTAATGTAACAAGGACAAAATTCTCATTAACATCAACACTTTCCATTCTATCATAAAGCCTTTGTAAAAACATCTTTGTATCCTTCCATATTGTATGGCAGTTTGCCAACAAACCATGTAAACATCCCTCTACATAAACAGAGAGAGGTTCAGTACACCACCAAGTGCCTGAAACAATAGGATGCATGGGTGGAGATAACACATTTTTGGTAAGCCATATACCCTGGGAACAAGAGGTTTATACACATTAAAATACTTAAAAAGTGAATCATCTATTAAATTGGTGATTAGTAAATCAAAAATTAAAAAAGAAACTTTATCTATAATAGCATTAACAGTAGGCTTGGAAATGCATTGATATGTATGCGTATCAAGTAAAAGTTTCTCCATTTGTGTGACATATAAATCCTTGCCCATTAACACTATACCACCTCCTTTATCTGCCTGCTTAATAACTAGTGAATGTATATTTTTTAATTCTTGCAGAGCTCTGTGTTCATCTACTGTCAAGTTATAAAATGACATACTAGTATCAGTTGAGTTGTATAATTCTCTAAAAGCAATTTCACATACATCTATGAATCGTTGAATACCTGTTGGTAAAGCTGGAACAAAAGTACTAGGTTTTCTGTATATAGTATGTCCTTTATTACCTGCAGTAGTATCTGTAGGAAACAAACACTTTAGGGAAAGACTTCTGCCAAGTAGTCTTAAGACCTTCAACATTTCTGCTGGGTCGGCCCTCCTTGCAGGAATAAAAGATAAACCTTTATTAAGAATACTAAGCTGTTAACTATTTAACACAAAAGAAGAAATATTTATAACTAAGTCTGAGACTACATGCGTCTCTTTTTGGATTGATGAGCTATCACATCCATGTGCTGGCTCTTGAATGTCTTGCTGTTGTGTGTAAAGTTCTTGGACCGAGCTCTGTACGGCAGGGCTGTTCTCAAAGAGTAGTCCCCCTTCTTTGTCTTGTCTAAAAAAGCACTCGTTTCCCTGTTTAGTTCTTGCCCTTGAGTATTATTAACTACAGATACATTTGAAGTTGAAGGCATTACTGCCGATGCGTAAGTGGGATGCACATCATTAATAAACTTGTCAGTGGTAATGGAAGTCTCAAAACTGCTAAAAGCAGTAAAAGAAGGTTGCATACCTGGTTCTGCTTGCATAGCGTCCGTAGATATGGGTGCCAAAACTCCCCGATCTTCTGTAGTAGTAGGAACTGCCAAATTGCTAGTAGCAGTAACAGGAATTTGCAAACCTGGTTCCACTTGTGTAGCATTTGTAGATACGGGCGCCATAACTCCCCGATCATTTGTAGAACTGGAAACAGGACCAGAGGAGCCAGTCGTGTTTTCCTGCGATGCAGTATTTGCATTAAAGGGACCATTACTCTGAATAGACGTAGTTTTAACTTCTTTCAGCCAAGAAAAGATATTGTTTCTTGCAAAGTCGGTTTTATCTCTATTAAGTTTAGATAACTTAATAGACTGTAGTTTCTTCTCATAAGCAACTATATTATCCTGTAGTTGACTCATTTTGTTGAATGTAATATCACAAGAAAAATTGTCAGTGATTTTTGTTTCAAGATCAATAATCTGTGCTTTTAAGTCAGCTTCAATAGGTGAAAAAAAGTCTATTAAAAGTTCCATATATTGAGAACTAAATTGTAAATTTAATTCTTGCCATTTACGTAGCAGGACTGGATATGTATTACCATAAGTGGGCATATTCAGAATTCTTAAGCCTCGTGGAATAATTTTGGCTTCCAACGAAGCTTGAAGATGTAACCTCTGCCATTGCAGTCTTTTGTATTTATACATCATATTTTCTAGATTCTTATATTGCTGAAAAAATTCTGGTAAACGTTGATTAGAAAAAGTTTCATCCATACCAGCTTGTATAACAGTATTCAACAATGGATTCACAGGAATGTCTAGAATCCTTAGGAAACGGTGATGTTGTCCACTCACAGACTGCTCAGTTGTAGTATCTTCCATGGAGCTGTGTGTCCCTTCACCGAACAAAACCAAAAACAGAAAACCAAAGAAACCATGTTGGGTAAAACCTTGGTGCAGAAATAAATCCAAATGAAAGGTAAAAAGTAAAAAATGCACCAAGATAACACACAGCAAAACATTTAATCACAGCAAAGTACAAAGTGGTAAGTGCTTTCACAACCGAAGTTGCTTCATCAGACACCACAGTAAAAATGCACAGGTTTAAATAGAGATTCTAAAATGCCAATTAATCAATAAAAATCAATCAATGATTAAGTAGCAGTGAAAAACAATTAAGCCTCATGCTCAAACTAAGAAAAGCATTGCTTAAAAACATTGCTTAAAAACATTGTAGAAGAAGGAATCAAATACTATACATGAGAAAGCACTTAAAAAACTTATAAAATCATTATAAAACATGGAAAATACTAGGCAGGAAAAGTTAAATAGAATACTTGGAAACTAAAAGCTAGTTAAATACATTAGACTAATTTTGAAAGAACTTAGCTAATCTTAATGCTTATGATGTCTAGCCTTTAAAAAGGGGACCAGGGAAGTAGTAGCATTCAAACCAGGATACTTTTCAGCATTAAGTTTTAAAATCCACTTCTGTTCATGTCCCTTTGGGATATTCTCAATGTCACCACCTCTGGAGTTTCTATGAATATGTTGATTCCTTCTTCTACAATGTTTTTAAGCAATGCTTTTTTTAGTTTGAGCATGAGTCGTAATTGTTTTTCACTGCTACTTAATCATTGTGTGATTTTTATTGATTAATTGGCATTTTAGAATCTCTATTTAAACCTCTGCATTTTTACTGTGGTGTCTGATGAAGCAACTTTGGTTGTGAAAGCGCTTACCACTTTGTACTTTGCTGTGATTAAACATTTTGCTGTGTGTTATCTTGGTGCATTTTTTTACTTTTTACCTTTATTTGGATTTATTTCTGCACCAAGGTTTTACCCAACATGGTTTCTTTGTTTTTTTGTTTTTGATTTTTATTCGGTGAAGGGACACACAGTTCCATGGAAGATACTACAACTGAGCAGTCTGTGAGTGGACAACATCACCGTTTCCTAGGGATTCTAGACATTCCTGTGAATCTGTTGTTGAATACTGTTATACAAGCTGGTATGGATGAAACTTTTTCTAATCAACGTTTACCAGAATATTTTCAGCAATATAAGAATCTAGAAAATATGATGTATAAATACAAGAGACTGCAATGGCAGAGGTTACATCTTCAAGCTTTGCTGGAAGCCAAAATTATTCCATGATGCTTAAGAATTCTGAATATGCCCACTTATGGTGATACATATCCAGTCCTGCTACATAAATGGCAAGAATTAAATTTACAATTTAGTTCACAATATATGGAACTTTTAGTAGACTTTTTTTCACCTATTGAAGCTGACTTAAAAGGACAGATTATTGATCTTGAAACAAAAATCACTGACAATTTTTCTTGTGATATTACATTCAACAAAATGTGTCAATTACAGGATAATATAGTTGCTTATGAGAAGAAACTACAGTCTATTAAGTTATGTAAACTTAATAGAGATAAAACCAACTTTGCAAGAAACAAGAGTTATAAGTCTTACACGGAGGCTGCAGTTAAACGGAGTGATGTCAGCATGCTCTGCATATTCATGAGAGCATGCTGAATCACACCTAAGGCTAACACGGTCCGTGGAAGACAGTAGGGGGCGTGTCCGTAGGCCGAGCCCTTCAAGCGGACACGCCCCCAGAAGAGTAAAAGTGCCCAAAGTAAACACCCACGACAGAGGCCATGGAAATGTGAATAAACACAATACAACACATGCCCCCACAGGCTATGAACATAAAATATATAAATGAACATGTTATATATTTTTTTAAATCGTATTGATGTTTGCCCGTGAGTGTGCTCATTTGCGCGGCCGTGCCCGTAGCTTAGCTACAGTTAGCAGTCAGTGGAAAAGCATATAAGAACTAAATATGCAAAGTAAGCCAAGAAGCAATAGCATAGATGTAGAGATGTCGGCTGAAGAGCAGGCATCCATGGTTCGAGCCCCCACAACATCAAATTTTATTTTTAGTAAAATAAGCATAAAACAAGTCCCTGACAAATATGTACACATATAAAATCATATTTTATGTAAAATGTAATGAAATAGTCCATTTATTTTGAAGAAATGTGAGATAACAAAACAATAAAAAATGCGAGATGTTCCAATAGCTGAGCTACAGTTTAACAAGGTGAGTGCATCGGTGAGCAGTGGTTTAACAGGTGCAAAATGAGTGCCCATAGGTGAGCAGTGGTTTAACACGCTGAAACTGTGTGCCCCTAGCTGAGCTGAGCGTAATATGTGTGCTAACAGCCAAACCTAGCTGAGCTGAGCGTAATATGTGTGCTGACAGCCAAATGAGGCATAAACCAGCGTAACACATTTGCGCGGAGCTGCGCACCCCCCAACAAGCTAACCGACGGGCAACATTGAGCAAGCTGTAACAAAACTGCCTTTACACAGACACACCCCCTAGCCTGTCTAGACAGTCATAAAATATAAAAAGCAGTGGCCAGATTCAAACCTAAGATACCATGCACCATAGTCAAGGTACTGAACCACTTAGCCACAACAGCTGTACTTAGAAATGCAGTAATAGCAAATATATAGGAATGAATAGAAAGTGGAGCATGACAAAGCAGGTTTTTTGAAGTTGATACAATTCCAAAATGGCCAATCACAGGTAAGTGTGGGGAAAAACGGCATATATAAGCCCCATAGGCAGGAATACACAGCATAAACGATTGTAGAACTGACTTGCAGCCAGAATGTCAGGAGTAGGTGAGGGTAGTTGCTTTCGAGCACAGAGGTGGGGCATTGAGGAGTCCAGATACATGGTCTGGCTCCTAGTCCACAATCATGAGGCCCAACTCATGCAGGGCCAGGTCATGTGGGAAGCATATAGGGTTGAGGCGTGGGACCGGTTGGCTCATGATCTCACCAGTGCCACAGGGATTCCAAGGACTGGTGAGCAGGTCCGTCACCACCATGCGGACCTGAAGAGACGCAAGCAGGACTAATTGAACCTTTGGATCCAGGAGGCCCGGCAAATGCCCAACGCCCCACTACTGAGTAAGTTACATTTAATTATGTATGTAAGAAATTAAATTAGCTGATATTATGGAGATGTGTATTCCAATATTACTTCATTTATATTACAGCTGCAGGTGTCCGTTCTGCGAACCGCAGAGCCTATGGCGATAGGCTGGTGCGGTTGCGCCACCAGGCAGGTCAGTAATCCACTCCCAGTAACTGTAAAGAAATATAAAAGTATGACAGTTAGCAAAAGAGTGCAGTGTAGTCACTAAGTAATAAAATGTGCAAGTAACAGTGTAAAAGTGTTTGCAAGTATTGCTTGATTACAAAAGTGTGTTGCAGTCTGTAATCCAAACAGAAAAATGAAAATGTCTGAAATAAAGTCTGAAATAAATATGCCCCACCTGTAATATAATAGTACACAACCTGCAGTAGGCTGAAAAGTACAGCTGCAGAAGATGAGCAAATCACATGTGTGAAATATATCCCTGTTGAAATATTGAAACATGACAGAAGTGAGACTGCTGGAAAGGATTGTAATAATTACAGGTAAAACATGTCAATAAAGCCTAGAAGTAAGTACCATCCTGAATAGTAAAATGAAAACAAGTGAGAGAGTGTGAGAAAGAGTTATGAATCCACCAATAAAGTAGTAAGAACCCCTGAATAAAGTATACTGCAGTCAGTACAGAATGAAATGAATGTGACAAGTAGAACCAAACTGTGAAATGTGTTCAAAGTGTTGCTGCAGCTGGAATGTGTATCCCAAAATCTGGATATGTTGCTCTCAGTCTACAATATGCAGATAGTATGATTGTCTGAAATATCAAACATCCACAGTTGTCTATAGCTATATAAAGCAAATGTAGCAGGATGATGTAGCTGAACAAAGCCAGATATGAACGTGTATGAATAACAATAAAATGTATATTGATGTAGCAGTAACAGTCCTATCACCAAATTGAAGTAGTTATCATATAGGAAACTGTAGTTAGAACAGTAGTGTGTATATATATGTAGCTATTAGAAATGTACAGCATATGTATTGGTATTCAAAGGTGTTAATAATATTTTCTTCACCTCACCCTATAACCACATATAATCCATTCCACGTGAAATTAGTATGTGCAATCACAATTAACACCCCTGGACATTTGTCCTGTTGGGTCATAAATATTTGCATGTACGTTGATGCATCTGCCCTGTTCATACATCCAAACCTGATGGCCTGTTGCCATCAATCAACCCTGCATGTTGTTGGACTGTGTATTGCTGTTCAAATTATGCATGTGTTATGCTCACTGTTCAATGGTGTGAATATCTGGGTGTTTGGTTAATGGGAATACTAATGCATGCTGTTACAACTAATTGCAAATGGTATTGTATGTTACTAACCCAAACTGTCATGACATAATGCAAAACATAGGACGACAGGGAAGGCGGGTTCCAGTGGACCCACCTCTCCCATCTCAGCTGGCGAGTGCACCTGGCACTAGTGTCCAGTCTGGACCCTCCTCTGGTGGCCCTGTACCACCTGCGGGTGGAAGCGCTGCAGGAGATGAGGCCCGTCCCCCCTCTGCAAGCGTGGCCGGAGGAGAACCACCACTCACCCTCCGTAGCGTCCGGACTGTGGTGCATAGGGAGATCCAGGACTCTGTTCTTGGGCCCCTACGCCAGCTTGAGGCACAGGTGACACAACTTACGGGCATGCCTGTTGCCCGCCTACACAGCCCCAGCACAGTCCCGTCCTGGGCAGTGAAGGAACAGTGGCAACTGCCCATGGGTGGGGATATCAGTTCCACTGTTGCCATCTGTGGGCTCATGGCCTCTGGATATCCAAACCTCCATCCCCGTCAATTGTGTAACCCCCCCCCACGTGTCATACACCGCCCCTGTATGCGTCTTGTTTGTCATGTCTGTTGACCTACCCAACCTACTTTCCCAGCTATACCGACTTCCTTCACCTGACATACCACTCTCACCTGAAAAAAAAAAAAAAAAAAAAAAAGGGCACTCTGTACCCACAAAAAAATTATGCCCCATGCATAGCTGCCCATTCCGCACACATGTCTGCTGGACATGGAAACTATCAATTACAATTGGCTGTACAACAAGTATTATTGTTGTCCTGACACCTCTCTCAGAGGTGGAAGGTTTCAAATGTCACACCAAATTACATACATATGCACAGCTGTTGCTGATGAAGAAATGGGCAGCTATGGGCCTTACCTACATCCCTCCTCCAAAACCCAATCTTGTTTCCCTACTGTCTTACCCTCTTTGTGACCCCTTTTTCACCACTTTCCTGTCTCTCCGTTTTCATTTCTTTCAAAGAAAATAGTGCGGGTGTGTGCCAGAGTAAGCACTGTTAAATGGTTGTAAGCGGGTGTGAGCGGAGCTGAACGCCAGTGTGCATTTGGGAGCTCCGTGCAAACCAGCGCTAACCCGGTTACAACTGCTTAAAACTGCCTTAGTCACTCTGATTGACAGGCCCTGTAGTCAGTTCAAAAGCAAAATAAAATCCCACTGTCAGTCCCGAACCCAGGACCTTAGAAACAGTAGTTTGCATGACCTACCACTAAGCCATGACTCTTATACAAGAACATTGTGCTAAAATAAATATATCATGTAATAGTAGGAATGAATGTAAAGGGAATATAGGATGTGTAGTACACAAAGCATGTCATGTATATTTACTGTCAAATCTAGTGGATATCTATGACGGAAAAAAAGGCCCGGGGCCCCCCTTTGGGGGGGGTTTGCAAAAAAAAAGGGGGAAAAAATCCAGGGCCCCCTCTTTTTTTCCCCTTGGGCCCCCACCCCCCCCCCAAAGGGGGCCTTGAAAGGGGCACAGGGGTGGAAACCAAAACCCTTTCCCGGGCATTGGCCCCTTTTTTTTTTTTTTTTTTTTTTTTTTTTTTTTTTTTTTTTTTTTTTTTTTTTTTTTTTTTTTTTTTTTTTTTTTTTTTTTTTTTTTTTTTTTTTTTTTTTTTTTTTTTTTTTTTGTTTTTTTTTTTTTTTTTTTTTTTTTTTTTTGGGGGGGGGGGGGGTGGGGGGGGGGGGGGGGGGGTTTTTTTGGGGGGGGGGGGTGGGGGGGGGGGGGGGGGGGGGGGGGGAGGGGGGGGGGGGGGGGGGGGGGGGGGGGGGGGGGGGGGGGGGGGGGGGGGGGGGGGGGGGGCCTACAAAAACCCCCCAAAGGAAAGCCCCTTTCATAAGGGAACAGGGGTCCCGGGGGGATACCAGTTCCCTGTTAAATCTGGGGCTAGGCCTTTTTCCCCAAAAACCCTTTTATCCCTTTTGCCCCCCACAGGGGTAAATCAGCCCCTGGCGCTTGTTTGAAAATGCTGGCCAAACCCAACCACCCCCCAGGCTATCCGATTCCTTTAAAAACCTGACTCCCATCCACCTGAAAAAAAAGGGCACCGCCCCCCAAAAACCCCTACAACCCCCCAATTAACCAGCAGGACAAAAAAAACACAAACAAGGCTGTACAAAAAAGGGAAATTTTTGTTTTTAATTCCTATAAAGGTTTCAAATGTAACCCCCTTCCAAAATTGCCGGGCTGTTCCTATGAAGAAATGGGCAAAGGGCCCAACCCCCCCGAAAAACCCAATCTTTTTTAACTGCCCCCTCTTTGTATTTTAATTTTTCCTTCCCCCCCTTTTAAATTTTTTAAAGTGGGGGTTGTGTCCCAAGTAAAAAATTTTAAGGGTTTAATTAGTTTTTTTTAACCCCAGTATTTGGGGTAAAACCCAGAAAGGTTTAAACCCAAACTTGTTGAAGGTATTAAAAACAAAAAAAACCCATGTAGCCCCAAAATTAAAAAAAGTATTTATATAATAAATATTTATAAAAAATTTTAAAAAAAATATATATGTAAAATTTAAAAATTTAAAAGGGGGAAAAAAAATTTTTCCAAAGCAGCTTTGTATATTTAGGGCCAAAAAAAAGGGGGTTTTTAAGTAGTGGGGAACAAAACAGAAAGCTATTTGGGTATATAAATTTAATACATTACCCTTAAAGCCACAAACCCCTTTATAACGGATTCAAACCCCCAAATTTTAAAAACTTTAAATAAAAAAAATTGTAAAAAGGAAAACCCCAAAAATTAAAATAATGTTACAAACAAATTAGAATTTTGGGAAAATAAAGGGCGTTTTGGGGGGATTTTTTGGAATATGAACAAACAAAAATTTTTTGTAATAACACTTACCAGATTTTTAGAAAAATGTGATAATTTTAAAAATAGACAGAAATTTGGGGACATCTCAATTTTTGCCCGGGAATTTGACACCCCAAAATTTTAAAACCCCCCTCGGGTTACTCCCCCCCCCTGTAAATTCCAAACATGGGCAAAATTTTAAAACAATAATTTTAAAATATGAATTTTCCGAAATTTTAAATTATAAAAAATTATAATAATATTATTATAATAAATAATAAAAATTTAATTTAATATATTAATTATAAATAAAATATGAGAGGGGGGGAGAGATTAAACCCCTTTTTTGAGTAAGGCCCCCCATGGGAAATGATTGAACACCCTGGTTAAAAAAGGCTTTGGGTAAAACCCCAGGGGAAAATAAAAACCAACCCCTTTTTCAAACACCTACACCAAAACCAAGATATGTGGGTTTTGGGCCCTCCCAAAAAAATGAAAGGCCATGAAAAATTTAAAATTTTACAAAAGCCCCCCAAAATTTGATATTAAAGGGTGGGCACACTTATTCCGGAAAACCCTGAAAAGGGAATGGAGAAAGGGTTTTAAAACCAATGGAAATTAGGGTCCAATTTACCCCCCAAAAACACCAAAATAAAGGGGCCCCTCCCCAAATTGGGGTAGTACCTCACATCCCTTTTAAGATTTTGGGAAACACAGTGAAATGAAAAACCCCAACGGGTGAAAATTTGAAAACTCAAAAAATTTTCCCAATCACATGAGGCAAACCAAAAAGAGTTACCCCATCCACCCAAAATAAATTACCACCCCCAAAAATTTACAATTTAAGCAAAAAGGAAAAAGGCCAAAAACCCAAAACAGTAAAAAACCTTAAAAATAAACAACCTAAATAAACCTGCTGTTGTATCCTATGAATAGAGGGGCACGGGGAAAAAGGTTCCTACCCACAAAAAGACATACCCGGAATTTAAAAACAAAAAGCAAATTTCCCCATAGGTTACTTTGTACAAAAAATTGTAAAAATGTTATAAAAATTAATATATATATATTTAATGTTTTTGACACAGCAGGTCCTTCAAACCACTTTGTTTTTAACAAGGGTAAAAGGGTTTTAGAAAAAATTTTATGTGTTGTACCCCCAGGGAAAATTTTTAAAGCAAAAAATTTGTTATAAAGTATTTGGGTATTTAATTATTTATTTTTTATTTATTTATGTTAAATCCTCCTTGGGGAGTGGAAACTGCTGTGTGAAGTTGTACAAACATATTTGAAATAAAACCAAAAGTTTAAAAATTTTAGAACTTCATAGGGTTTACTCCGTAGGAGTTATGAGCCTAAACCCGGGGGTCCCCCCCCTCGGTCCCTTCATTTTGTACCCTTTTTTCCCTAAGGGCTTAGGGACATCTTAAAAGGGAAGGTTACAGTAATTATAATATTTTATTTTAAATAAATATAATTTAAAATTTTCAATATTTTTTATAATTATTTTTTTGGGGGGGGTGAAACAAACTATGGGGCAAGGGAGGGATTGAACCGGGTTTGGGGTAACAAACTGGGGGAAACCCGGGGAAAACGGGAGTTCCCCATTTCCCCTCAAATTTCCCCAGGATTTTGTTTTGGGTGTCCCACTAGTGGGGTAAGGGGGCCCCCCTTTAAATGGAAATTATCCCCTGTTTCCAGTGGCCCATTTTGGGAATACCTGCCATGGGGGGGCCCACCAGACAGGTGTGTCCCTTTGTGGGAGTGCCCCTTCCCCAAAAATGGGCCGGGATGATCCATGCATTCTTGGAAAAGGCCGTAAAGAAACATTTGGGGGTCAAAAAATTTGGGGGTTTGTGCCCCACGGCCCATTAAAAGATTACCATTCCGGGTTTACAAATTAAAATTTTAAAATTTGCAATTTTAAAAACCATAGTCCCTTTTGCTGGGGGTGGGGGGGTATTTTAACCAGGGCAATTAGGTGGTTTCCACCCACAGAAAAGGAATATGAAAAAACCCAACATTTTAAAAGAACAAACCCCCAGAGTAATGTCACCAACCCCCTGCTAAATGGGGGGGTTTTTGGAAATATGCCTAGGGATTTCCCCGGAAACTTTTTGACAGGCGGTACCATCCCCAAACATGTTTTCCCCCAATGGACAAAACAGATGCTTTATGGGAAAAGATATTGTATAAAAATTGGGAATTGAAAGTATTGTAAATTTGTTGAATTTATTGGTATGGTTATTTCCTTTTCAGGGAACCCATGGTTTCACCGGGTTCCGGGTTACTACCTGGGGTAGGGGGTTTACAAGACCTTTGGGGTTTATTGCAATTCTTTTGCAAAAGGGGGGAATCCACAGGAAGGGCTGCCCTGGGCGACCTGGCCTTTGGGAAAGACAAGGCACGCATAATAGGCTTTTTTGGGAGGGGGGGTAAACCTGCATAAATTTTCCAAAATTTTTAAATACTGGGCGGAAATTTTTTTGGGGCAACGGGGGCCCCAAAGGGGGTTTTGGGTTTGGTAACATAACTAAAAAGGGGGTTATCGGGTGTGTCCCCCCGTTTTTCCCCAAAGGCCCAGGGATTTTGAGGGAGGTGGACCACGGGGCCCCAAGACAGGGCCCCAGGAATTTATGCCTTTTGATAGTTACTTTTGTTAAAACTTTTAAAGGGCGGGGGTAAAAAGGTGTGCCCTTTTTTTGAGTGTCTTCCATATTTTTAATTGAAAGTTGTTTCCCTCAATTCAAAAAAGCATTTGTAAAAGGGCGATTGTTTGTTTTTACGGGCCCGGGGGTATCCATTCATTTTAAAAAAGGAAATTTTCCCCCTTTTTGAAAATTGTTTTCACTTTGCCCCCCTGGGGGTAAAGGGGAATGATACCCGGGGGCTTATTTTGGGGTATTAAAAATATTTAATTTTACCCCTTAAGAAATAGTAAAACCCCCCCAAATTAGGGGGTGCTCTGGATGAATCGGGTGTTCTGTGCGGGGGTTTTTGGATATTTATGGAGTGTCCGGGAAACTGTTGAAACGTTGCTGGCCTGGCATTGTCCTGGCCATTTCATGTGTTTTTCCCCCGCAGCAGTGCATTGGGGAATTTGACATGGGGGCATGTGTGATGTGTGAAAATTTGTGCAATTTGCATTCGGATTTCCTTTTGGAAAATTGGCTCCCCTGGAAATATTTGTGGGGAAAGGGTAAAACCTGGGGGGTTTCCTTTTTCCCCCACCGGGTTCGGGGGGCTGCCTGGGGGAAAGCCGCCGGGAAATTGAATGGGGCCCTTTGGGACTATAAGGAGACACCCGGGTTTTTAATGGCCACAGGGGGTATCCCAGGGGTCCCACATTGGGGGGTCACCTTTCCCATCCCCAGCGGGAACCCCATAAGGGGCTCCATTTATCCCCAAAACACCGCAAATGCCTTTATGATGGACACCCAACAGGGGATTGACCGGGGAAATTTGGGGATTTTTGGACGGGTTTACACAGAACCCATGGGAGGGGGCCCCCTTTGGTTTTTGGTACCACAAGAAATGTAAAGGGTTCCCTCAAAGCATGCCTGAAAAGGCCCCTTTTGATATGCCCACAATCAAAACAACCCCCCACTAATTGTTTTCCTTCTGCAGGCCCTCCTTAAGGGGGAACACCAACCAGGGTTTGAGGGATTAAAAAACCTTTTTTGTGAAGTTAACTACAGTATCCCGTGATCTGCGGGTTGCCTTTCCGTTTTTACCGATTATGGGACAACTTGGGGGAACTTTAACCCGGTTAAATTGTCCAGGGCCCAGGGCATGGGGGAGGTTGAGGCGTGTGCAGGGGCCAGGAAACCAGCAGTGGCAGTGGGCACCCAGGGCCCGGGGCCCCCTTTGGTGCCAGGCAGCCCCCCCGGAAATGTGGGTTGTGTGCATAAACCGGAAAGGAGCCCAATTAAAACTTTTTTTCCGGGCCCCCAAACGGGGTTCTGGTGCTGCCCGGGTTCATGACGGGGAATCTGGGGGGGGGTACTGAAAAGGGTGACCCCCCTTGAAGGCACGGGGGTACCGGGTCTTTGGCCCAAAAGACACGCTGTAACCCCCTAAATACAGTTTCCTGCCAAAACCCCCCAAAGTATATGGAAACCTTTAAAGGGTTGGGAACTGTGGAAATCCTACACAGAAAAGGGGGGAAAACCCTAGGGTACCAACAGACAATGCCATTCCAACCGGGGGCCCCCCTTTGTCGTTTCCCACAAACCACAACCTACATGTTTTGGGGTATCAGGCACTCGGGCATAAAGGTTACACCCGGGCGGGGGGGATGAAACTGTGCCACCTCCTGCAATCGTAACACGGTCCCAGGTAATTTCCCCATTTTCATGACAGGGGGGGACAAAAGCCCGGTTTTAAAAAAGTATCCAAGGGGGGTTGGGGGTTAACGTACGTTCCCGAAAGAAGGGGATAAAAACACCCCTCCCCCTATCCCAGAGGAGAATTGCGGGGTCTGTTGTCTAACCCCCCCAGGAAGCCCAAATGGGGGTTCTCCGGCCACAGGGATCTGGTGGTAAAAAATGCCAAAAGGGTCCCCATCGGGGGTTTTGACGGGAAAAGGTTTAATGAAAAGGTATTTTGGGGCCAAAAAGGGACTGAAAACCCGGGAAAGGTCATTTGGGGCCCAAAAACACCGAATGGGAGTTTGAGGTGGAATGTGTGCATCCTACACACGGGAAAGGAAAACCCCAGGGCACCCAAAACCCCCTGAAACCCAACATTCCAACCTTGTAGCGCCCCAAAAACACAAAACAACTGTCAAGGAAGGGGATCCCCAAATTACATGTAAAGGGAAAAACTGGGGTTGGAAAAAGGCCCAGGTACATTAACTTTTCCTATAAGGGGGGAACCACTAAGTGAAGGTTCAGTTTTTCTTTTATTTAAAAGAATTGGGGGTATTACGCAGGTATGAGAAAGGGGTTTCCCATGTTTTTTTACACCCGGGAAGGTCCCAGGGTTTGTACATTTTAATTTTGGTCTGGGGTGGACCCAAAGGCCATCTGGACCAAAAATGTATTTCCAAATGAATGGCATGTCCTGCTTTTTTTGGCATGTTACCTATTTGGAAGGGTTTTAAGTTGTTTTTTGGGGTACAAATGGACAAAAACCGGGGCCCCTGCACTGAACTTTTTCATCCTTTTTTTGCCCCCAAACCCTAATTACAAAAACCCCCAACCTGAAAGGGATAGTTACCGGGAGCTTCCCCTTTTTGGAAACCCTAGTGAACTCATGCTTTTTTTGGGAATTTTATTCTCATTAAAGCACAGGGGTTTTCCGTTAATTGTACTTGCCTGGGACACTTTTGGGGCTAGATTTCCCCTCCCATTTGCCATGTACCAGTCTTTATATCCCCAAAATTTTTTCCAGGCCCCTACAATTAAAACTTTTTTTTTTGGGAACCACCCTGCTTCGGTTTTTGGGATGGCTTGAAAACCCGGGTCACCCCCGGGGCTTTGGATATTAAAAAGGGGCTTTTTGGGGATCCCCCATAGTTCTTTTTTAGGCCAAGGCTAAAATTGACAAACCCACCTTTCAAGGTTTTTCCGGGAAAGAAATTTAAGGAGTAATGTACTCAAAGCCAGAACAAAATCAAGGCATCCCCCTCAAAACTCCCCTTCGGGGAAAACCCATCCGAAAATCTTGCAGTAACCCGGGGTTTTGGGTATTGGAAACCCCGATCCCCCAATTTTTTTACCTCAAATGCCACCCCAAAATTTTGGACCGGGAAAAAAAAGGGAGAATTTTTACCAAGGGTCCAAAATTTAAGTGTTTCCCTTTAAAACCCCCAAGGGCAAAATTTTGATTTAAAAAGAAAATTGGTTGGGGCTTAAAACCCCACAACCGGGTTAATCTAATTTTTTGAAAATTTGGGAACCCCAAAAAAGGAACCCAATCCAAGGTTTTGGGGGCCCAAAACCCCAAGGGTCAGAGTTTACCCAAAAGGGTTTGGCAATTTAAAAGGGGTAAAATTTCCCCCATTTTATAGCCTGCTACAGACCACCCTCCCAAACCCAAGAACCCCCGGGCCTTCCTGAGAACAGTGGAAAATATAAATCTCCCAACACCATTATTGTAACTTCAACTACCCAAACATAGACTGGGAGCATGACTCTAGCTCCAACACCCTAGCCCAAAGATTCCTAGAATATATAACCTCAAATGCTATGGAACAACTTGTTACCACTCCCACAAGAAGGGAAAACATACTGGACCTGATCATCACCAACATGGGGACTTTTGCCAGAGACCAGAAGTGTATCCCTCACTGGTAAGATCAGACCATAAACTAATCTCACTGGATATTCACATCCCGACCCCATGCCCTGCCCAGAAAACCACAGTGAACAACTTCTCTAAAGCAAATTCACACTCCTCAAAACTGAGGTGGAAACCTTCAAAGCCCTGGCCTGTGGAAAATATGGACGACCGTAGGAGTCTTCCAGAAAATGCATTCTATGGACACCTTCATAAATGTGGCTGACCATGCGACATCCCGACAAAAAAAAACCAAGACTCAAATCCTCCAAAGGTGGTCGGCCCTGTCTGGTGACACCTGCGCTACAAACAACCATACAATAGTGAGGAAGTTGCTAAATGATACAGCAAAATCCAGAAAAAGGGAAGGCATCACTTCAGTCAGTATTAGTAAGAAAACTCACGCTGCACTCATAAAAGATTGTCTAAGGCCAAAGGCTTCATAGAAAATTGCACAGGACACTAAGCATCTTCACAAGGCTTTCTTTTTAGTTATGTTAGGAACCTGGGTGGTAATTCCCCGAATATGCCTCATAGGTGGTCCATGTTCTGTCAATAGAAACACCAAACCCACAGACATTAAGCCAACATCCTAGCTGACAGTGGTTCAGCGCCAAACTTCTCCCTCTCACACCGAAAGAGGGCAAATACATTATCCCAACAGAGGTTGCTGCCTCTGACATCTCAGATGCGCTCCCAGGTAAAAGCCGCCTCCAAAGCAATACCGCTGCATCAATGGGACCAGACAGTGTCGGGCTGTGTCCTACATGAACTCCAAGAAGAGCTACACCCAAACATAAAACTACTGTTCAATCCAGCCTTACTACAGGATATGTGGCCAAGAGTGGCGTACAGTAACAGTGGTCCTTCTACAGAAAGGTGGTGCCTCAACGGATCCTGGACACTATTGCCCCATAAGCCTAACTAGCTTGGTCTGCAAAGCTACGGAAAGGATCATCATGGACCTCATAAATAAAGATATTGGGGACCTACAGACACTGGATCATACCCAGTTTGGCTTTGTTAAGGGCAGATCCTGCCTCTCAAACCTGGTTGATTTCTTTGAAACAGTCACCAAGGCCATTGACGATGGGAAGGTGGTCCACACAGCTTACCTGGACCTGCATAAGCCCCTGATAGAGTACCCCACTCGGGCATTCTAGAGAAGCTCACCAGCTTAAATATAAACCCCTATGTCACTAGATGGATTGCACACTGGCTCAAGGACAGAACCCACATGGTTAGAATTGCTGGAGCCATGCCAGACTCAAACCAGTTACAAGTGGTGTCCCAAGAGCTCAGTCCTGGGACCTCTCTTGTTTGGTATATATTGCTCGGAGGTACAGTGGTGTGCCAACACGGAAGGACTGTGGCTGACCAAATGTGAGATGACTGCAAATTGGCGCCATAATCGACTCTCCAGCCGATACAAGCATCCTCCAAAAGGGCCTCATAGAAACAGACAACTTGTGCCAGAGCCATGGCCTCAAGCTGAATGCCAAAAAGTGTATAGTCATCCCCTTTGGCAAAAACAAAGTGCCCACAAAGTACCACATAGGTGGTAATCCATTAAGTACAGAAGAAGTAATTAGGGACCTGGGGACCCAAGGTGATAGCAATCTCTCATTTGACAACCACGTGGCCAAAGTGGTTAGAAAAACATTTTATATAGCCCACCTCATCATGAAGGGATTCACATCTAGATCAGAGGAGGACATCGTGCCTCTTTACTCATCCCTCATCAGGCCCATAATTGAGTACAATGCCCCTGTTGGGATATACCTTACCAGACACCTGCAGCAACTGGAAAAACCCCAAAAGTACCTCACCAAGAGGATCAAAGGGCTCAAAAAGATGCCATATGCTGACCGGTTAAAGAAACTCCAGCTCTACTCAGTGGCATACTGCCTGTTCAGAGGCGATCTGTGCCTGATGTATAAAGCCATGTCAAACCCGGAATTAATGGGCATGCTGCACCTTAGAATATCCAAATCCCATTGAGCTACATGCTCAAGAGACTTGAACCTCAGCACTGAAATAAATAGGACATGCTGGAGGGACAGATTCATAACCCAGAGGCTCCCTTCACTCTGGAATAAAATCCCAGTCCAGGTTAGGCAGAGTCCCTCACTGACTCTCTTCAAGAGGAATCTTGATGAGTGGATGGGAGATCATAGGTTTACCCCGGGTATCACTTCTGTGTCACTGTTAGACAGAGGCACAGTATACTAACCTCGAAAAAGGGCATAGCAAGATAAATTTACAATGGATGGCAACAGCCAAACACATTCTAGCTAGGTTTATAAATGCCCTAGGGCAGATAGCCTAGTATGAACCTATGAACCTATGTACCTTGTTCCCCATTGGCCCTATGTGCTGTTAATCACCATGGCAATCACAATACTATGGTAGCATGTGCAAAGGTCAGTTGTCAGTCACCTCTATGGTACAGTTGTGGAATATGTGGGTCATGTGGCAATGTCACAGCTGCCACATGTACACAGTCAACCCTCTCCCCTACACATGGACGTACAACACATGTATGAAATGGAACCACATAGCCAAACTGGGGACTAAGTACTCTGAACCCAGTACTGGCATAACCTGTCAGGTGGCATGAAATACTACAGTGACTACAATACCAGTCTGATGTAGACCTACACTGACAGCAATACAAGCACGTGAACACACTGGGCCATTCGTGGAGCCTAAGAATAGAATCCTGCCTGTGCAGCAGACACCTCTGCAGCTGACATACAGGCATACGTTATGCCAGAACACATCACGCATAACACATAGCACACAAATCCTGTGTGCCAAACAGTCGCAGCCTGTACGGCTAGACAACACACCTGCTACAGTTGTGTTAGGTACATTTATTGTCTGGTACAGTGAGGTCACACTCACCAGGCTGGACAAGGTGAAGGTCACAGTGATATGTCCATGGGGCACTATGGTCCACCACATAACACAAGCATACAGGTCAGTCAGAGGCATGGACACATATGACTCAGTCATTGTCCATGCCACTATGGCTGACCTGTGATGTACCTTCCTGGACTACATGATAGGGAACATGGAAGGGCTCTCTTAGCATGTAGCACAGGCTGGTATGACCCTGACCTTGGTTGGCATCATACCCTCACCAGGAATGCTGACGTATTACTGAATGCTGATGAATTACTGTAGCTACAACACCCTAGCTGAAAGGTTCCTAGCATGTAGTCACTGCATTGCTATGGAACAACTTGTTACCACTCCCACAACAGGTGAAAACATGCAGCACGTGTTCATCAACAACATGTAGACTATATGCCCCAGACCAGATGTATCCTCGCTGCTAGGTTGATACCATCTACATATCACACTGTATATACACATACCACATGCAGCACCCACACAGAAGACCACAGTCATAATGTTATCCAGTGCAAATACCATGTATTCACATGTGGCAGGCGTCAGACATGGTAACTATTGAAGGTCACAGGTACATATGTGTATTTGGCACACACACATACATCATCTGTGTCCATTGCCATTACTGGTTTAATCGATGTCATGCATTATTGTGAACAACAGCCCACACATGGGCATTCTGTGTGACAAAAACACCACGTGGCATGTCTGGAATCCAATGCCGCAACTAACTGTGCTATGACAGTAGTGAGGAGACGAGTAGCAGAGCGCTATTTGCATTACTGGGAGATTTGCCCTCTTCTGCTGTACTTGTAGGGTGCTGACATCATCAGCGTTTAGAAAGGGGAATGTGCATCCTGTAGTGTGTTCTCCTAGTTGCCAAAAGGGACATTTCTTTCATAAAGACTTGCACACACACTAACCCCCTCCACACATGCTGAGCATTTGCAAGATTCAAACCCCTACCTAACTATGTTATGATACTTGAGACGGACACATTAGCAGAGCGCACTATTTGCATTACTGGGAGGTTTCCCTTCTCCTGCTGTACTTATAGGGTGCTGACATCAAAAGTGTTTAGAAAGGGGAATGTGCATCCTGTAGTGTGTTATCCTAGTTGCCAAAGGGATATTTTTTTCATACAGACTTACACACACACTAACCCCCTCCACACACACTGAGCATTTGCAGGATTCAAGCCCCTATCTAACTATGTTATGAGACTCGAGACAGACGCATTAGCAGAGCACGCTATTCGCATTACTGGGAGGTTTCATTTCTCCTGCTGTACTTATAGGGTGCTGACATCATCAGTGTTTAGAAAGGGGAATGTGCATCCTGTAGTGTGTTTTCCCAGTTGCCAAAAGGGACATTTCCCTCACACAGACTTGCACACACACCAACCCCACTCAGCCACACACACTGAGCATTTGCAGGATTCAAACCCCTGCCTAATTATATTATGACACTTGAGGGAGACGCATTAGCAAAGCACACTATCTGAATTATTGGGCATCTGTTCTGCACCTGCAGTATTTATAGGGTGCTGACATCATTATTTCTACAGAGGTATGTACATCTAGTACTACCTGTCAGGTGGGGGATAGCATATATATGCATTTGCAGTCACCTACGTCAGGGTCAGATATGCACATCGCACTGGCAGGTTATATTTTATACCAGGCTTCGTGACCACAGGACCTGTAACACACAACACAACCAGTCCTGACCACCCCTCCCAATCCAGGACACACTTTGCTTCCCTGGGAACAGTGCCAAGATATGCAGGTGTTCACATACACCATTCCAGTTGTTAACGTCAGGTACAGGCATATTGTGTGTGGGAACTACTCAGGCTTCTACAACATTACCCTACAGCCACTACAATTTGTGAGTCCATGTGCTATGGCAGAACCACTCACCACAGCCACAAGGGGGAATACATATTGCACCTGACCATCTACAACATGGGTACTCACTGTTCCACACCAGAGGTAGACCACCATTGTTGATATCTGATTATACCCACCTTTCCCTGGCCATCCATATCCCATCCCCACCCCCCAGGCAAGGTTTTCACTGCAAACAAACTGTATTTATCAAAAGCAGACTTTACATTTGTGAAGACTGGGGTTGAAGACTTTAAAGGACCCGTGCTTTGGGAGTATACAGGCCACTCTGCATAATCCTTGACAATTGCATTCTATGAGCATGTGGAAGGTTTGCATTGATCATGCTATCCCAAATATACCCATGACTGCTCCACAACAGGACACCTGTCAGATGTACACCAGCCATATATGAGCTGTCCAAAAGACAGAGTCAGCTAATACATTGCAGAGCAGTAGCCCACAGAGGGAGAACATCTCTGAACAGTACCGGCATGACACTTCAATCCCTCATAATCATCACGACACAGTGTTGACAGTGAAATTGTCCAGACAATGCAGATAAGGCTTCCCTCAGTCTGTTATTGACACCCACTTACTGTTAGAGGTCCTCAGCAACCCTCTTCCAGCACACACCAACAACATGGCTGTGGCTTAGCAAATTCAAACCCTGGGATCTCCACTGTGTCCCTGCTTGACAGAGGCACAGCACACTAGCCTCACACGGTGCCTTATGTGACCTACTTTACAGTGGCACAGTAGCCTACTGTACTGGAGAGACAAGACACCAAGCACACTCTGGCTAAGCTGTCATTCCCTAGGGCAAACAACCTAGTGTTGACCTCTACACCCATATGTTTAATTGTCAGATGCACATTATTAGTTGCTGATAGACTGTTTGCAGGTCTTTATTGCCATAGCATTCCCTGTTTGTATGAACAACTTGTGTATCTGTGGAAGATGTTTGCATATGGGAGGGATCCACTATATCACATATGTTTCTGTAGTCATTTAACTGTGTGCACTGGGCAGATTGCTGTAATGTGGTTGATTCATGGAATAACACGTACAAATACCAGATATGTGTGGCCAACTGCTAAACTGAGATTTGGCCTAAGTGTGTGAGCATGCCCAGTTCAGCCTTCCCATGGCATGTTGTCTGACATATGTCTCATTTATCAAAGTGTGCGAGCATGCCCAGTGTGAACTTTCCATATGTTGAACTCTGCAGCCCCCCACATTTGTGGATGAGTGTGAACTTCAACAAATATCTCCCGTTTATGGTTGTGTGTTGTGTGTCATGTTGTGTAGTTACTGTCCAACTGCTTTGTGTGTGAACACAACAGGGATTATACTGTGCCTGCAGGGTTTGCATGGGATACTTTGCATACAGTTGTCAACATCCTTTCATACTGACCTAACACTGTAGTACCGTATAGTGTACTGGTTCAGTACTTTCACTATGGTGGACAGTATCCTGACCTTTAGTCCTATCACCTTTACAGTTCCATAGTGAGCACAACAGCCTGGTTAGGGGTTGTAGTTGTGCACATCTGACCATGTTGCATTATGTTCAGATATGAACTACTTGTCAAACCAGAGCTTGTCCAACATTAGTAGTGTATTCCACAACATAGGTGTACATTTGCAAACACTAGCGATGTGCCTTAGGCCATTTCTAATGCTAGTCGGAGAGGTGTGTTGTCGCTTCGACACACATTGTAAGTGGTGAGTTTGCCAAGTGACATATGTCATAGTTAGTATACTGTGCCTCCGTCTGCACCTGTGACATAACAGTGATGCAGGGTAAACCTACCCATCTCTATCCACTCAACAAGATTCCTCTTGAGGAGAGACGGATAAGTGACTCTATGGATAACCTGTACTGGGAGTTTACTCATGAGTGGGGGTGGCTTCTGTGTTATGGATCATGCAGTACAACTTCTGTCATGTATGTCAGTGCTGGGGTTCAGGTCTCTCATGTGCATAGCTCACTGCCATTTCAGATTGGCCTACACAAGGTGCAGCATGTTTATTGATTCCAGCTTGGACATGGCTTTATACATCAGGCACTGCTTGCCTCTGGGGGGGCAGTATGGCAGTGTGTGTAGCTGCAGTTTGTTTAATCAGGCAACACATGGCATCTGTTCAAGCTTTTGATACTCCTGGTGAGGTACTGTTGGGGACTTTATAGTTGATGGAGGTGTCTGCTGAGGTACATCCCACAGGGGCTATTGTAGTCAATTGTAACGCTGATGAAGGATGACTGTAGAGCCACAATGACCTCCCCTTATCTGGATCTGACAACCTTCATGATTAGGTGGGTATATGGTATGTTTCTGTAAACACTACTGCCACATGTTTGTCCAATGCAGGATATCTATCACCTTGTGTCCCCAGGTCTCTCATTACATGTTAAGTATGTAATGGGTTAACACCTATGTGGTAATTGGTGGGCACTTACTGTATATCCACGGGGGTTGACTATACACTTTTCTGCAATTAGCTTGCTGACATGGCTATGGCACCAGTTGTCTGTTTCTATGTGGCCCTTTTGTGGGATGCTTGTGTCAGCTGGAGGGTCAGATATGGTGGGCAGTTTGTAGTCCTCTGCAAACATGTTCAGACCTGATCCTTCCATGTTGTCCTGTACCTATGGGACATATATACCAAACGAGGGAGGTCCCAGGACCAAGCCTTGTGGTATGCCAGTTATATCTGGTTTGTAGTCTGACATGGCTGCAGCATGTCCGACCATGTCAGTTCTGTCCTTGGTCTGGTTTGCAACCCCTCTACTGACATAGGGGTTTATATTTAAGCTGGTGAGCATATCTATAATGAACACATAGGATATTGTATGGAAGCCTTTGCAAGGTCCAGCTACGCTGTGTGGACCACACTGCCCTCATCAATGAACTTAATGACTGTTTCAAATGAGTCAAACATGTTTAGGGGCAGGATCTGCACTTAAGAAAGCCACACTGGGTAGGGTCCGGTGTCAGTAGGTCCCCAATATCTTTATGTCTGCGGTACATGCTGATCCTTTCCATAGCTGTGCAGACCAAGCTTCTCAGGATTCTGGGGTGGTAGTTTTCAGGATCCATTCAGGCAACACCTTTGTTGAGAACGACCACTGTTGTTGTACACTGCTCTTTGGGTACATATCCTGTGGTAAGGCTGACATTGAGCAGTAGTGTGATTTGGCATTCCATTCTTCTTGGAGTCCATGTTGGACTCAGCCCAGGACACCATCTCATACCATTGCTGCTGTGTGTTTTGCTTTGTAGATGCTGGCTGTTACCTCAGCATCTGCAATGTCAGGGGGCCAACAGTCTGCTGGGATAGATATTTTGCATTCTGGGGGGGGGGGTTGCACTGCACCTGTCAGGATGTATGTTGGCAATATGTGTGTGTGTTTGGTATGTTTGTAATATTTGTGTGATTCAGAGCATATCTGTGAATTCCCAACACGTTTCTACCATCAGTTGAGGAAGCATTGGGATTATCCTTAGTGTCCTGTACAATTTGTATCTTCATAGGTTCATAGGTTCATACTAGGCTATCCACCCTAGGGCATTTGTAAGCCTAGCCAGAGTGTGTGTGGCTTTCGCCACCCCTTGCTATGTGAATATTATGGCCATTTATGATTTGCTTTGCTGTGCCTCTGTCTGGACGTGACACAGTGAAGACCCCCAGTGTAAATCTACGATCATCCATCCACTTGGCAAGCTTCCTGTTGAGTGTCAGTGAGGGGCTCTGCCTAATATGGAGTGGGATTCTGTTCCAGGGTGTGGGGAGCCTCTGGGTTATGTATCTGTCCCTCCATCACATCCTATTTCATTATGTGTTGAGGTTGACATCTCTTACTCTCACAGCTCCAATGGCTTTGAGTTTTCTGGGGTGGAGCATGTCCATTACTCCTGTGTTGGACATGGCCTTGTACAACAGACATACAATGCCTCTGTGTAGGTGGTATGTGACTGCATTCAGCTGGGGTGTCTACAGCCAGGCAGCATATGACATATATTTGAGACCCTTTGTCCACTTGGTGAGGTACCTTTGAGGTCTTTCTAACTGCTGCAGGCGTCAGGTAAGGTACATCCCAAATGAGGCATTGTACTAGATTATGGGTCTGATACGAGAACAGTATAGGGGCACAATGACCTCTGTTGACGTAAATGTGTATCCTTTCATGATACGGTGTCCAATATAGACAGTCTTCCTAGCCACATTGGCAATGTGAGTGTCACATAACAGGTTACTGTCCACTTGTGTCCCTAGGTCCCTGATTACTCCTTCCATACATAATGGTTTACCACCTATGTGGTAATTTGTGAGTACCTTGTTTGGTATTTGGTGGGATATTCATACTGTCCAGTGTCTTCATGACAGCTGGGTGGGGTTCCTGTGTGTGAGAGTGTGGTCTGTAGCATGCTACAGACTGTCGCAGTCTTGCCTATGGTTTAGTTGCATATGGGTGGACTCCAATGCCTTGTGCATTGTCAGTTACCAGGACGTATGGGTGTCTGTGCTGAATATGGATACTCACCCTCCTTTCTGTTTTTGTTCCAGGTTTTGGGGCCATAATGCATGATATGTGGTATAACCTGGTAGTGCTGGTGTGCTGTCAGGAGGCTTGCAGCAGGTTTCTGTCACTGCACAGACATCGATGTTCTCCATACTGGGGGAGGGCCTCGAGAGCACATGCATATTGAGGTTTATACATCTGGCATTGGTCAGCATTACCCTTATGTTTCTTTCCACTTATGTTTTCTAGGGTGGTGGGTTAGTCTTTTTCAGCCTTGCCTATGAAAGGCTCTATGGAGGTGGCAAAAGCCTTATCAATATCCAGATGCCCAGGGTAACAGGTGCAAGCCATCCCTGGAACAGCTAAGTGGCTTGTCCAAACGCATGACATCCCAAACAGACAGACATTGGATCCTTTGTCTATTGGAATGACACCATGTGCCATGACCCACTTGTTATAACTGATCATTCTGTGTTTGTACTGTGGCATCATTCTTTTGAGTGAGGAGTAGAGGATGCTGCAAGCAGCGTCAGTGTCATACCTGCCTGGACTACATGGAATCGGAGAGCTCATCTATGTCTCTTTTCATGTAGTCTGGGAGGTACATCTCAGGTCATTCACACCAGCATGGACTATGACTGCATCATATTTCTACTTGCTTTGGGGTGACCTGCATACTTGTGTTATGTGGCGTGTGTGGCAGCCTACAGGCAGCTTACTGTACTCTTTCCCTTGTTCAGTCTGGTGAGCTGGACAGCAGCGTGTCTCACTATGGAGTCACCTATTACAACTGTATCAGGCATGTTGTTTCTCCTTCTGGCCTGTGACTGTTTGGCACACCAGCTTTGTGTACTATGTGTTGCATGTGCTATGTTTGGAGGTTGTTTGATTGGGTGTCTGCTTTGGAGGCCTCTGTTGGTGTGGTGTGTTTGTAATTCGGGCCTCCGGGAATGTTTTTCTGTGTTTATGTCTTTGGTTTGCAGTTGTCATAGGTCTATGTGGGAATGGGTTTGTAGTGTGTGTGGTTACCTTCTCCTCCTGATTAGTTTTGGGAGTACTGAGTTGAGGGAGCTCAGCCTCCAGTTTGGATAAATGGTTGCATCTCTCACATATATTTGTATTTATTCCGGGGAGTTGAGGGTTGTCTGTGTACTTGGGGCAGGTGTAACATTGCCTCAAGATTCACAGATTCAACTTGTTGTAGCTGGCCTTAGTGGATTGTATGTGTGGACATATTTTATTGCCATACTACTGATCAGTGATTACTTCTTTTTTTATGTTTGTTCTATCATGTAGTAGCTTCCTCATTCTCTTGCATGGTTTGGTAATGGCTGGAGTCCACCATGCCAGATGCCTCGTGATAATATGGCATTGTGTCTTGTTTAATTTAGGATTGCATAATCCAAGCATTCCTGGCAGTGTTCATGGAATGCCTGTATAACAGGTTCTGAGGTGTGGCCCATATTTTGCACCTGTATAGGGCCTTTAATGGATTCCACATCATTTTGGAGGAGTGCAACTTTTGCTTTACACATGTTTTTCACTGTGGTTTTCTGGCCAGGGACTGTGGTCAGGATGTGTATATCCAGTGTGATTACTCTATGGTCTGGTCTTACCAGTGAGCAATACACTTCTCATCTTGCCATCCAGTACCCATGTTGCTGATTATCACATCCAGTATGCTTACCCCTCTTGTGGGAGTGGTACGTTGTTCCTGGGCATTTTGGTTTATGGATTCTATGAACTTTTGTCCTACAGTGTTGGAGCTAGTATAATGCTCCCAGTCTATGTCTGGGTATTTTCAGTCACCCAATATAATGTGGTTTGGAGGACTTGATATATTCATGTATTCCAACATAGGCCAGGTGCAGTTCCTGGTGTTGTGACAGTAGTCTGTAGCAGGCTATAAACTGGGAGGCAGTTTTAGCCACTGTTACTTGACCATGGCTAGTCCATGCTGCTTCTTGTTGTGGTACCAACATGGGGGTGTGGTTATCCTTGACAATTATTGCTAGTCACCCTCCTTTTGTAGCTTGTTCCATGTTTTGAGGCTGTACAGCACAGTATGAGGTGTAACCTGGTAGTGTTAGGGTGCTGTTGTGAGCCTTGACCCAGTTTTCTGTTACAACACAGATATCAACATTCTCCATACTGGGTGAGTTTAGACTGCATGCATCTTGCTGTTTAGAATTATGGCATTGGGTAGCATTACATCTAGGTTCTTATCCCTTCTGATACCTATGGAGATAGGTTTGTGTTTTGAGCCTTACCTATTCAGGGCACGCTGTGGGTAACAACAGCCTTTGCCAGTATCCATACAGCCTACACTGATAGGTGCACACCAGTCCTAGCAGGTGGAGCATCATGTCATGCTCAGCATGTCATCCCAGGCTGGCACACATTGGATCCCCTTTGACTAACTGCAATACTTCAGCCAATTATTGCACTTGACCATCTCATTGTCATATTATGGCATGATGCTTGGTGAGGGTAGGATGTTAGTCATGGTCCTCAGGTGTGCATATAGTACATAGTGTTACATTACTTAACACATGGCATTCATGCCTCAGGTGGTGCTGCAGGGCTGCCTCTGTCGGATGCACATAATACACTCCCTGTACATGTTTGTGAGCAGGTCATGTCATTTTAGGCACCCCTGTTATTATTTGAGTGAGTCAGAGGGGGTATCATTCCCAGGGTTCCTACTGAGCCAGTGTATGTGCTATGCGTTGCCTCTTTGCCAAGGCCAGGGCATACTGGGCACGCCTCCTTCTGCCTACTGTGGCAGTCTCAGGTTGTTCCTCCTCCGAGTCACACTCTGCCTGTGATGGCCTTGGCAATGGTGGGGGGCTGTTTGGCCCAGCCCTATGCTTGTCTTGCTGCAGCTGTTTTCGCAAGATCATATTATGTAGCATAGCACATACCATGACAATTTGGGTACATGTAGTTGGTGTGTACTGCAAGGCTCCACCAGATGTGTCCAGACACCGGAACCATGACTTGAGCAGCCCAAACACACGCTCTATTACATTACGTGTTTGTGCATGTGCCTCATTATGGCGTTCCTGTTCAGGTGTGTGCGTTTCTGATGGGTGTCATCAGCCACGGCTCCAGTGCATAACCTGCATCCCCCACTAGGTGTCCGTGTGGGATGTCCCCATTGGCAAATGTCTGGTACAGCTGCATCAAATGCCAGATGTGGGAATCATGGTAGCTCCCAGGGCAGCCAGCACACACATTCATTATTATGCCCTGGGCATCACACACAACCTGGCAGTTGATGGAGGGGAAGCCTTTGCGGTTAATGTAGGTCCTACCCTGCTCACCGGCTGGTGCTTTGATGCGTATGTGCGTGCAGTCTACTGCACCCACTACCTCAGGGTATTCCGCTATTTGCTGGAAGAGAAGCATATTGCTGGCCAATACCTCACGGGCATTGGGGAAATATACATGATCACCGACATGTGCTGACATGGCATCCAGGAACTGGTGCAGTACCCTGTAGGCTGATGCCTGTGATATCCCCATCATATCACCAGTTGGTCTTTGGAAGGTACCTGTTGCTAGTATTCTTAGGCCAACACATACCTTGGTTTCCACTGGGATGGGTTCCCCTCTGTTGGTTCTGTGTGTGAGGCGTGGCCTGCACAGCTCAACTATTTGCTGCAGGAGGTCTCTGTCCACTCTATAGCGCTCTACTATCTCCAGCTCATGTAACCCGTGGTAGGTGACCCTGGGCCTGTACACTCTTCTCCATCTCCTCACTGTAGGTTGTCTGGCACCATCTGCATTGTCACCACCCTCAGCAAGTCGCCTATGTCTCATTATGACAGCTATGGCAGCCCCTAACATTTCTGCTCTGAGTTCAGCTTTTTCAGTTTTCACTTCTAATAGCTTACTCCTGTCTTGCAGTGTCTCTTGAGAGAAACATCCTGCACTGCTGTTTGCAGAGTTTTAAGTGCTGGGCTGGGCTACTATTCTGCCTGTGTAATTGCCTGCTTCTAATTGTTTTCACTTGCTAGCTCCAGCAGTATTCCCTGCTAGCTTCCTACAAATTCTGTTGCTTCCTTTTTCCTTTCTGTTTCCTCAGGGGGGAGCAGCATGTATACCAGCAGAAACACTCTCACAGTGGCTTACACGTGCGCACACACATGCTTACATGGTTCAGAATTTGCTTATTCTGGTTAAAATGCACGCACACCAGCGCAAACAGTCTTACAAGTCTGCCAACAGGCTCCCACATGCTCAGTCTGCCCTACACGTGTGCACACCAGTGCAAACAGTGTTAAATATCTACCAACATGCTCCCACATGCTCAGTCTGCCTTACACGCGCGCATACTGTCCTACTCGTGCTTCATGGTGTGCACACGTGCACATGCATGCCCAGCAAGAAACTTTGGTGTAGGCAACAGTGTACACCTTCCATTTCTTGACTTTCCCATGCTTATGTTGTGGCACTCCTCTTTCCATGATATGTGTCTGACATCTGTCATGTAACACTGACCTCCAATGAACTGCATTTCTTTCTGCCATTCCCCCCTGTGATGTCACCTATCTCCTACTCTGTTCCTCCCCCTTATGTAACTCTTACACTACACAGAATGTGCTCATTTGCTATGTGACAGTAGAATTCAGTATCCTAACACTCATTTGCATCAGATTGCCTACTAATGCTTAGTTACATGTCTTAGACTCAGCTTCCCCCCTTAGCAACCATTAAATGGTGACCATGTTGTTTTTGGTCTGCTGGTCCCTGCATTGTAAATCCATGTATTGCATAAAACCCACATTTGTGGATTTATAACCTTCATTTTTATGTTTTCTATAGTGCAACCCATTTGCGCGGGGCTGCTCTGCGTTTAAACAATATTTATTTCTCATATTTGCATCGGGGTACCTTGCTAATGGCCACATATTTGGCCATTGGCATGCTGCCTGACACATATGCACCCTTTATTTGGAGATGACATGGCTCCATTGTGTTTTTTGCAGAAACGTACTCAGTTGTCAACTGAGTACATTCCTGCAGCTAAAACGGCTCTTACACGGGCTGCTTTGGGCTTCCTGGATCGCTAATCTACCTCATTTGCATGCTATTCGGCTGCAAGTGAGGTGATTAGCATATCCACACCCACTCCGTTTAAGAGACGTTTTAGCTGGTCTCTTACACGGACTTTAGAGCTGTTCCTGGATCGCGAAGGCTGCATGGAGTCTTACACTACTCTTAGACTCCGTGCAAGCCTTTGTGAATCCTGCCCAATGTCTTTTCTTGGCGGAAAGAAGTTAAAACTGCATCTATTCAGAGTAATGGTCCCTTTAATGCGAATACTGCATCGCAGGAAAACACAACTGGCTCCTCTGGTCCTGTTTCCGGTTCTACAAATGATCGGGGAGTTATGGCGCCCGTATCTACAAATGCTACACAAGTGGAACCAGGTTTGCAAATTCCTGTTACTGCTACTAGCAATTCGGCAGTTCCTACTACTACAGATGATTGGGGAGTTTTGGCTCCTGTATCTACGAATGCTATGCAAGCAGAACCAGGTATGCAACCTTCTTTTACTGCTTTTTGCAGTTTGGAGACTTCCATTAACACTGACAAGTTTATTAATGATGTGCGTCCCACTTACGCATCGGCAGTAATGCCTTCAACTTCAAATGTATCTGTAGTTAATAATACTCAAGGGCAAGAACTAAACAGGGAAACAAGTGTTTTTTTATACAAGACAAAGAAGGGGGACTACTCTTTGAGAACAACCCTGCCGTACAGAGCTCGGTCCAAGAGCTTTACACACAACAGCAAGACATTCAAGAGCCAGCACATGGATGTGATAGCTCATTAATCCAAAAAGATATGCATGTAGTTTCAGACTTAGTTATAAATATTTCTTCTTTTGTGTTAAATAGTGAACAGCTTAGTGTTCTTAATAAAGGTTTATCTTTTATTCCTGCAAGGAGGGCCAACCCAGCAGAAATGTTGAAGGACTTAAGACTACTTGACAGAAGTCTTTCCCTAAAGTATTTGTTTCTTACAGATACTACTGCAGGTAATAAAGGACATAATATATACAGAAAACCTAGTACTTTTGTTCCAGCTTTACCAACAGGTATTCAACGATTCATAGATGTATGTGAAATTGCTTTTAGAGAATTAAACAACTCAACTGATACTAGTATGTCATTTTATAACTTGACAGTAGATGAACACAGAGCCCTGCAAGAATTAAAAAATATACATTCACTAGTTATTAAGCAGGCAGATAAAGGAGGCGGTATAGTGTTAATGGACAAGGATTTATATGTCAGACAAATGGAGAAACTTTTACTTGATACGCATACATATCAATGCATTTCCAAGCCTACTGTTAACGCTATTATAGATAAAGTTTCTTTTTTAATTTTTGATTTACTAATCATGAATTTAATAGATGATTCACTTTTTAAGTATTTTAATGTGTATAAACCTCTTGTTCCCAGGGTATATGGCTTACCAAAAATACACAAAAATTTGTTATCTCCACCCATGCATCCTATTGTTTCAGGCACTGGGTGGTGTACTGAACCTCTCTATTTATGTAGAGGGATGTTTACATGGTTTGTTGGCAAACTGCCATACAATATTGAAGGATACACATATGTTTTTACAAAGGCTTTATGATAGAATGGAAAGTGTTGATGTTAATGAGAATTTTGTCCTTGTTACATTAGACATTGAATCCTTATTCACTAGTATACCTAACACCTGGGGTGTTGACAGCGTTAGGGATTTTCTTTCTGTGAATAAGTGTTTCACCAACTCTAAGATACAGTTGATTTGTAGTCTCTTAGAGATTATCCTAGAGAACAACATTGCTATGTTCCAGGAGCAATTCTTTTTGCAGAAAGTTGGCGTGGCCATGGGCACTGCATGTGCAAATAGCTACGCCAATTTGGCTTTGGTCAGCTGGGAAGAGCAAAATGTGTTGTCAAATAATAATCCATTCTTTGGACAAATACTTTGGTACGTCCGCTTTGTGGATGATGTATTTATGCTGTGGAGAGGCTCTGGTATTGATTTGGCAAAGCTTTTGGAATATTTGCATTCAACTACTGATTTTTTAAGGTTCACTTACCATAGTTCCAACACTGACATCAGTTTCCTTGATTTGCAGGTTAGTAAATCTGTTTTAGATAGTCTTTGCAGTAATATTAATTTTAAACCCACTAGAAAAAATACTCTTTTTTACAAATCTAGTATGCACCCTAGACACGTTCCTAGGAACGTGCTCAAGGGTTAGGTTTTTAGAACACTGCGACTGCATAGTAGAGATGAAGATGCAGTAGTTGCCCTATCTAATTTAAAAACAGAATTTTTACATAGGGGATACTCGCTTGCAGACATTGAACAGACTATCTCTAATGCCTGGAAGCTGAGAAGCACTAGATGTAAACCTTATTTTAATGCTGGTTATGCTGTTGACAATACAAGATATACTAACAGAACTAGTAATGATTTTAGAGTGGTGTTTCAGTTTTCCAGTAACATCAATCAATACTTAGATGTAGTCAAAAAGCATTGGTATTTGCTACAAGACGTGCCTGGGCTAGTAGACAAGATTGGACATTCTCCTATTTTTAGTTTTAGAAATAATAAATCCCTTAAACAACATCTATGTCATGGTGAATTATCTAGAACTATTATTAGATCCAGTCGGCATGGTACTTTTCCATGCAGGAATTGCAGTGCTTGTCAATTTATATATAGCAAAAATAAATATGTACATCCTACTAGGAAATTTTCTTTGTACACTAATCAATACACTGATTGCAGATCTACAGATGTGGTCTATTATTGTTTTTGTGTACAATGTCCTGCTTTTTATGTAGGAAAAACAAATAGAATGCTTAAAGATCGTATTCTAGACCACCTAAGAGATATTAGTAATAATAAACCATCAAATGCTCTAGCCAATCATATTATGTCCAATGGCCATTCTCAGTCCTTTAAGTTCTTTGTTCTGCAACATATTCATAGAAACCCCAGAGGTGGTGACATTGAGAATATCACAGAGGGACATGAACAGAAGTGGATTTTGAAACTTAATGCTGAAAAGTATCCTGGTTTGAATGCTACTACTTCCCTGGTCCCTTTTTTAAAGGCTAGACGTCTCAAGCATTAAGATTAGCTAAGTTCTTTCAAAATTAGTCTAATGTATTTAACTAGCTTTTAGTTTCCAAGTATTATATTTAACTTTTCCTGCCTAGTATTTTTCCATGTTTTATAATGATTTTATAAGTTTTTTAAGTGCTTTCTCATGTATAGTATTTGATTCCTTCTTCTACAATGTTTTTAAGCAATGTTTTTAAGCAATGCTTTTTTTAGTTTGAGCATGAGGCTTAATTGTTTTTCACTGCTACTTAATCATTGTGTGATTTTTATTGATTAATTGGCATTTTAGAATCTCTATTTAAACCTGTGCATTTTTACTGTGGTGTCTGATGAAGCAACTTCGGTTGTGAAAGCGCTTACCACTTTGTATTTTGCTGTGATTAAATGTTTTGCTGTGTGTAATCTTGGTGCATTTTTACTTTTTACCTTTCATTTGGATTTATTTCTGCACCCAGGTTTTACCCAACACGGTTTATTTGGTTTTCTATTCCTAGGTGTGTTCACTTGAGTCTAAACATAAATGTCTGCCATTATTTAGTGACTGTAGCCCCAAAGATTTTCCAGAAAGGCATAAAATTTATAAGGAATGGACCAATACTTTGAGAATAAATCTGGACATTCCATGAAATCCTGGGCTGTTGAAAGATATACAGATTGCATATAGTTGCCAAACAACATTAAAAACTATAATTATGACAGAGGTCTATATCCAAACAACCCACACCAGTCAACATCTGCATCTCACAAGTGTCTAAAAGTACAGTAAAGAGTAATTTCTTGGTCTACATGGTGTGTCATGCTTAGGTAATTATTTATATATCACAAAACGTCACCAAGGGACCTAGTTTTCTCAACTTTATTGGTAGTGTCAGTTGCAAACATGTACCAGTACAGGCTCCCCACACAGCTAATAGTACAACCTATAACTGCAGGCATGTATTTCGTTCCTTAACATGCAGGTAGTTTTTCATCAGCATGTTTGTATCATGAATAACTATGCCAAGCATCCCATCAGCACAGATACTGCAAATATATGGCACAAATGAGATGTTCCAGAGTGAAAGCATATCACATAACCACTCCTTGGGGATTACAGCATATCATTTGCATTCTTGGTCTTATCCCAGTATGGAAGCTAGTAAGCAAGTGATAGGAAGTATAAAACAATCCAGACCAACAGACATGAAATATCATCAAGCATGTGTTTGTACATCTAAAGATGCACCTTTGCAGCCCATATGCACCACGTAAAGCACATGCCATGCCATGGTATATTGTAAAGTGTATAACATGACACCATGACATCACCTGTACTATGACCAGGGATAGACCATCTGGCTAATAGGAATGTTGACTGGGACAATCAAGCTGCGGAAGCTGTGCCATTATATATGGCCAGGAACAAGACTGAGACGATGATGTATGTTACATCAGAACCACACTTACACAAATTCCTATTTAGTGAGCAGAGGTACAATAGCATTTGCTACTGTACAGCACATATGTGACCTACTGCTCTATCTTCTGCTACACGTATAAGTGAGAATGTGAATAGCTAGATTCAATTGCCATATGTTAGCATCAGCAAATAATACTGTACATTAATTAGTAAGCTGTGCACACAAAACTAAATAACTTGCAATACATTTTTCATGGGCCATACCTAAATGTTTTCATCACCTCCAAAGTGAAATCTAGCCTGTAGCAGTAGTAATCCCCAGACTGGTATCCATCACATATCATGCTTTCACTGTGTATGATACCATGTGTCACTGGACAACTAACTCTGCCTGGTAACACATGCGCCTGTACTTCATGGGGCAGCAACACACACACAGTACCACCGTGGACAGCATTGTGTCTTTATGCTCAAACATATGAGCATGAGCTTTTGTGTGTGTGTGTGTGTGTGTGTGTGTGTGTGTGTGTGTGTGTGTGTGTGTGTGTGTGTGTGTGTGTGTGTGTGTGTGTGTGCATGTGTGTGCACGCTCACGTGTGTGGGTGGATGTGTGTATGTGTGGTTGATTAACCTACGTCATCCTAATTTCTGTCACATCATTGCAGGTATCATTAATATCTATAGTACGAGATATTTGCATTGTTTACCACTGGCTGCCATAGAACCAACAAAGTGCCACTGTCAACCATCTAGCCCTTAAAGCATTAAAGCAACATATCTGGCTTCATTTAATCCATTCTTTGGTTTTCTTCCTTATATTACAATTCAGGTGTGCTTCTGTGCAAAAATGAAAAATGTCATTTGTAGAAAATGAAACACATTATAGGTTCATAGGTTCATAGGTTTATACTAGGCTAACTGCCCTAGGGCATTTATAAGCCTAGCCCAAAGTTATGTGGCTTATGCCGCCCCATATGTTAGAAATACTGTGCCCATTAGTTTGTTGTGCATCTGTCCAGTAGTGACACAGAGATGATTCCCAGGGTAAACCTACAATCTCCCATCCACCGGTCAAGATTTCTCTTGAACAGAGCCAGCGAGGTGCTCTGCCTCACATGGACCGGGATTTTATTCCACAGCATGGGGAGTCTCTGGGTGATAAATCTATCCCTCCAGCACATCCTATTTATATCCGTGCTAAGGTTTAAGTCTCTTGCTCTAGTGGTTTTAATGTTTATTCAGTGACATTATAATATAATGCATGATTAACATGTATCTTTCTCACATATTATGCCAGTACCTGTCTCTGTGTGCCTTTTTCTGGCAGTAAACACAACCAGTATCTATCTTTTCCTGTGTTGTATCTCTTCCCCATGCTGTGGCTAAGTATTTGCAGTGTGAAATGAGTGTACACTCAAGCATCATCACAGTATGCTGCACATGTATTTCAAGCTGTGAATAAAAACATACATAACAAATGTGCTGCATCAGTGCTGTATCCCAGCTGTGTGTATACCATGCTCAGAGACCTCCGGATGAAGGACAACCAAAGTCATATCACTGGATGAGAGTCTTCTTACTACAAAGAAGTCAGCATGGCAACTTAATTAAAGATATGTGAACATTATCCCTTTTTTCAGGCTGAGATAAATCAAAAGAGATCTAGTTACCTATCACATGAAAACTCAATGGCTGCTAGTACATCTGCAACACTTTTTTGGTGGTAGTATCTGTACTAAGAAATCCATTTACCTTTGCCACAGATGTTATCTGTCTTGAGCACCTCTGTTTGTCTATTTTTCTTATATAATATACTATTTAAAAGCCCCAGCTCTGGGAAACATTTTCTTAAGTATAAATCTTTCTTCTCTTACCACAGTCTGTGGTACTTGTTCTCTCTGAAAATTGTTTTTGATTCACCCCATCTAGCTCTGTTGTAAGACCTTGCACCCCACTTCCCTTCTGTCTTCTGGTATATACTGTCTTTCAGCTTATCCCGTCAGGGGTGGATCACTGGTCTGCAGATTGATTGGCAGTGAAGTTATTATGGTGTCAAGCTGCCAGCCCGGCATCCAACCTTCACAGAAGGCACACACACACACACACACACACACACACACACACACACACACACACACACACACACACACACACACACACACACACATATGCACCTATCTGCATGTCTTTAAAACTCACTCGACCGCAGGGAGGACATGCAGACTCTGCACATATCCCTTATATATCCTTATATAAAAATTTCATACATCTGACCCCTACTTGCTTTTGTCTAGTATAGCCCACAGAACTTAACAAGCACTTCAGAACTGAGAAGACATTAATTTCATCAGTAGAAGGTGACATCAGCATTTCTGATTTACTCAGAGTTCAAGACTTCAAAAAAATATTGGTCTCTGTCACGTACATTTGTTATCATTTTACACGATTCAACACAAGACATATGATCACCTGTCTTTTGTATACCAACAGCTAACCCTCCAGAAATGTGAGTTTTCCTTTGATTCCTCAAGCTCCACTCAAATTGTATGTTTACCTTAGTTTTTAGTTCTAGTTGCCAGTTGCTAGTCTTTCCAGCTAAAATATGTCACTTTGGAGACTGCTTTCTTCTTCTCTAGATTATGTGAGCTATATGTTAGGACTGTGATACCATCTTACTTATTAATCTGATGCACATTTTTAATATCTCTCTTGCATATAGTTCCTTCCCTGGCCTCTGGAAACATATTATTTTTGCCACTACAAAATGGAAGTACCATTCTGTTTTAGATTAATTCAAACCTACCTCATTTCCCCCAAAACCCACAAACATGTGGAATCTTACAACTTTCCATTTCAATGATCCTTTGCATTTATTGATTCAACGATACAGGTTCAGAAAGTGCCATAGAACAACTACAACCCTCTTTTCCTCAAATATCTTTATTTATAAAGTTATATCAATTAGCCATTTAGGTTAAGCAAGTGCCAAAGCACAACAAAAAACCTCTTCTACTCAACTGTCTTTATTTATAAAGTTATAGCCACCATTAATTTCAAAGGAATGCATATAGATGTTTATATGACATCACTATAACCACAGTGCCAGCCACTTTGTGCATGTGCAGCATGGATTTGTGACACTATTTACCCTGGGGCATTTCACTTATTTGTGCATTTATTTTTAAATAAAAAGTGTATCCTTACTTAGAAATGCATACATACATACATGCTAACATAAATATATAAATAACTGGATGAACGAATGCATAAATGACCCAAGGTGAATAGTGTCACTGACCTGTGTTGCAAACCTGCTGCAGTGTTCTATTTATTGATATGATTCATGGGAAAGTATTTCAGAATAAAGTCTTGAATGTTAAATTGTATT
>NC_056732.1:488742594-488752594 GCF_019279795.1 Protopterus annectens | reverse complement strand
GAATCCTGAACTGAGTATTTCTGATGCCATTTGACTTGCTGATGTTCAGTAGGCCCATCTGTATTAGGTCGGAGGATGTCTTGTATGCCAGACATGTCACCTTTAAGCACTCTGTAGGATACTGAGTATAGTAATAAATCTTTGAGGTGGTCCATGCAAGACCTATTTTTTAGGACTTGTATCTTTTTAGTAAGGTATCTCTGAAGGTATTCCAATTGTTGCATGGGGCTGGATAGATACATGCAAAAGTGGGCATTATACAAAATGATTACAAAGCTCTCATTAGGTCAAAGGGGGATAACAACATATCTAGATCTAGTCAATCAATTTTTTATAAGCTGTGCAATATAGAAAAGGCTTTCTTATGACTCTGGGCACATGTTGGTTAAAAGTTAGGTCACTGTACACACAAGTTCCCAAATGCCAAACAATTGGGTCAGTCCTTAGAGGGCATTGTCATGATTTTGACACCAAGTTATTATTTGGGACAAGCCTTCCTGCATGATGGTTAAGTCATTTAGGGATTCAATAACTGCTCCTAGCTTTCGGTCATCTCAAACTTAGCTGGCCAAAGTCCTTTTGTATTTCCTTTTACTTTTGAGATGGATATGCCAAACAGAAAGTCTCTGCACAGAACCCTGGGGGACTCCATTGGTGATTGGTCTCTTTCCCTGTTTTGATTTCCTACATACTGTGAGCAAGTTGGCAATCCAGCTAGTGATGGAAGTGTTTGTTCCTACATTATTCGATTGTACTACACCTGAGTAGGGGATAGTGTCAAAAGGCTTGGCCAGATCAAGGTAATGTGGTGGGAACTGTTTTACTTTCATCCATTGCTTTGGTAACAACAGTAAAGCTTAATATTTGCCCATGATTTTGAGCCTTTCACACTTTCCTCTGGGTTGTTTTCAAATACATTTTTAGGGCCATGCATACATGTATGCATTATTTGGTTCACCTTCCTGATTGTATTAAATTATATTCTTTGCATAAAACAGCACCAGTTGTTAGAATGTGTTTTAAATTTGTAGTTTTGAACAGTCTTCTAGTAAGCAATGAAACAAAATATATAAAACAATGACAAAACTATCCATTTCAGAAAATTTCAACCATAAAAGGCCACTCAAACTTCTGTCATTACAATCCACCAATATCAGTAAATATGCAAAATGTTTGCAGACATCAGTCATCTAAATAATTCCACATTAAAGGGATCTCTCACACTTCACTGCCTGGATAAAAGGGCCTGAGAGAGATTATAAATGTATGGTGTTTGCATAAGATTCCTCTCTCTATATCCAAAGCACAACTAGCAATATAAATGCACAATTAATCAATTGAAATTAGTTTCTCTAAAAAGGTATATGCAAACTAGTTAAGAGAATTAACCTTCAGAAAATGTATTATCACTTTTTACTTTGTTCAAAACCAGCATGATGTTCTGTTGGTTAAAGGTCAACAGAATGCAATGTAAGTTCAATAAAGCTAACATTGCATTCAGCTCAAGTAAGCATGCATACATCACAGTAGAAATCCTTGAATATTCTGTTAGAAAAACATCACAGTGATAGACACACACACACACACACACACACACACACACACACACACACACACACACACACACACACACACACACAAATACAAGCCAACTAGGTGGAATAAAGTTCTGTGAACCACAGTGCCTTGAGCATGACCTGCTCTTTTCCCAGGGAGTGCAAAATAGCTGTTTTATATACAATTTATAATTTCCTTTCTACGTCCATGTTTATATATCAGCAGTACAGCTCTGTTCCTATTTCAGTATCATTAATGCTGGGATGAAGAGAAGTTAGGATACTGATGATGCAACAATGTTAAGAGATGCAGGCATACGGTCTGTACTTTGAGGGTGCAGTTGTCTGAGAAAGTGTTTAGAATTGATTTCCTTCTTAGATTAATTACTTATAAAACATATGTCATGTGTTGTCTAAAGTGTAGAAATTAGAAAAAGCAAGCACTGTCAATTTTTTCACCACCTTTGTGTTATTTCTTTCCAGCAAACTATTCAGCTATGCCTTGGCTGAACTGCTCCTAGCGTTTTTGTATTTTTTTATCTTAAGCAAAAACACTGCACCCATTCCTAGATTATTAAAATATTTAAACTCATTCCTAGTTTATTGCTATGCTATGGATGTTAACTGTACCCAAACACAACAGTGGTTAAGTGATAAGAGACTGAAATCATTTGAGCTACATGCCATTTTGTGTGCAGAACAGACCCCCCCTGACCCCCCCTCTTAGAATGTAAAGTATATGTGACTTTATAGTATTTGGCTGATTTTGTACTTCTCATTTCTCCAGCATTAACATCTCTCGCTCTCTCTCTTGTTACTTTATGTCACTGTTCTTCTTTTGGACATACTCTCCTGACATGATTTCCTTCAAGACAAATCTTTTATTTCATTTCTCAGGATTGCAGGAATTTTCCGTGTGGCTTCAAACTGCCACATAATTCCTTTGCCCTACATTGCATGTTTAGCTGTGATTATGGACAATCTAATTTCTACTAGTAGTCTTAGTCTTAAATCCTCGGAGCCTGCTGTGATCTGAGTACTGGACCACTTCAGCAAATATTTATTTTAGGACCCCAGGCAGCAGCAGAAGAGACTTGGAAAAGGCATTTGGTGAATTTTGAGAGAGGAGCATAATGCTTCAGTAGTTTGAGGTTTTACCTTTACATTCCCAGAGTGCAGCATACAGTTTGGATCCCTGTTTGGTGTATGGAAATGGCTTCCATACTCTACAACGTTTGCTGAGGCTTATTTTGTTTTAATGTTGGGATCGTAGGCAAGACATTGCTAATCATCAGCATCTGTTATCATTACGTATACTCACAGGTGCTGTGCATCAAATCATGCAGTATAATAAACCAATAAAAAGTTTGGAAATAAGACTCTTCCTTTCGCAGGAATTAGCTTCTAGTTGTAGTTAGTATATCACATTCTTAAAGTGTTGCTATACTTGCAGCCACACTATTATGGGCCCAGTATCTGTCAAACTATCACGCTCATACAGTAAAAGCAATAAACTATAATAGGATGTGTGAGTTACGAACCTGTGAACTTCGAGCCTATGTAATTATACCCATAGAGCTTTACAAGCATAAAATGCAACAAAACACAGCTGCTTATTTTGTTTCTATTTTTAGTTTTTTTTTTCTGTATGCGTCTACTCTTTATGTCTATAATCAGTAGTTTTCAGCGTTTCTTCAACTTGTCTGTTCCGAAACCCAACAGAATTGAAAGAAGCTGAGAAAATATAGAAGTGTCCCAAGTTCAAACGAAAGAACAACTGGGTTCTTGTGAACATTTGTTTCCTATTCTGCTGTTTATATCTCAATATTTGTGTGTAGGACTGCTAGCACATTCCTGAATTTGTAATCTTTGTAACAAACTGAGACAGGCGTTCTGAGTCTGCAGGTGGTGCGGAGCTGGTTCTAAACCTGCCACTTCCAAAGGTGGAGGCTACAGTGAGTTTGCAACTACCTCTAAGCTGCACATTGGTTGTTTTCTTCCTGTTTTTCATTTGTGTATAATGCACTGTCCACACTTTAAGGCAAATTAAAACCGGATGCATTTACAGTGTTTAAATCATACCGTATCAGAACACGTCTTGTATATTTATTTTAAAATGCCGCTGTAGAAAGAATTTGTTGGATTTGTAGAATTTAAAGGCGGTTACCTGATGCTTGGATATTTTAGTTGCTAATGGGATGGGGTGAATCCTTATCTTGTTTATCCCCAGAACTGGAGTGGAGGCACAAAATATTTGAGGAGGGAGTAGAGACTCTCTTAAATACTGCTCATATCAAGAAAGACGGTAGATGAAGAGAGGATGCGAATTAACATTTATATTTTGAAGTAAAAAACGGTTTGTAATCATAAATCATGATCAGTATTCCTTACCTGTAAGCTAACATATTTTCTAAAATAGTTCCAGCTGTAGTAGAGATGAAGCAAAGGTTTGAACAAAATTAGGGATGGTTAAGAAGTGTGGACCTATTTATTGCTCCCAAGCAACAATTTCACAGCATAAATATGAGCCAGGCAGCAGTTCACAGCATAAATATGAGCCAGGCAGCAGTTTTACAGTATAAATACGAGCCAGGCAGCAGTTTCACAGCATAAATATGAATGAGCCAGGCATCAGTTTCACAGCATAAATACGAACAAGCCAGGCAGCAGTTTCACAATAGATAAATGGAGGAACAGTGCTTACCATACGGATGAGCCAGGCAGCAGTTTCACAATAAATAAATGAAGCAGTGCTTACCATACAGATGAGCCAGGCAGCAGTTTCACAATAAATAAATGGAGCAGTGCTTACCATACAGACAAGCCAGGCAGCAGTTTCACAATAAATAAATGTGGCAGCAATGACGTGATTGGGAACCCGCACACATGTGAGTTTAAAATGTATGTGTGCGACACACGCATTGGTCCTAAAACAGGTCTTGCAACTGTAAAAGTGGGGGGCGGTGCCCCCTCGCTCTATGGTTTCGGCGCCTGCAGCCCAGGATACAACAACCAGGCAGCTTCACAAAGCTCTGGCTCCCTACTACATCTTCTTTCTGAGAGCTGATTGGCCAACCCATTTGTGGAGGAAAATCTGCATTTCAAATGAAGATTACTAGGGAGGGTGGCCTAATGGTTAAGTTGTTTGTCTTAGAAACACAAGGTACAGGGTTTGAATCTCAGAGGGGATAATTGCCTAGGCTTAAAATGGCTCGCAAGGGCAGTTAGCCTAGTACTAACCTATGAACTATGAACTACAAAATTACTTCAGAATTTTTGCCATGTCAAGGAAAAACAACTGAAAAGAATCACAGGAACAGCAGTTTGTTAAAGGATTCATTTCTGGCAGATAATTTATCATAAGAGAACTTTTCCATATGGAAAATATTGCCTTTTTCAATATTTTTAAATATTTTGATGTATTTTTCATTTTCTGAAAAATACTGGCAATTTTATTAATATTAGAAGTTTTTTTGAGAGAAACAGCTATTTTTACAATAGGGGTTATTACTGAATAATAGGGTTGGTTTTGTGAGAAAAATGTATTGCTTTTGAAACATTTTAACTTAAGTGCAAGGATTTAGAGGTTGGGAATTGTATGTATGTACTTAAATGCAATTTGAGTGCTTTATTGTTTGTGTACACTTTATGACTGCTTGCCTTCATTATTTCACTGTTTCAGACATTTTGCTTAAATCTGTTGTATTTACGCAACATGGAATGTACTTCAGGGCTAGAATGTATTTTATGTTTTGTGCTTGATTGCACTTCATGACATATTTTTTTCATTTTCTTCTCTCAGTGTACTTTCTGTGTAAGGGACTTGTAACTTTTACTTTGGAATATCGAGGGACTGTGTATGGAAGTGTAAGTGTACGTGCTGCTTGTGAACACTTGTCTGACTACTTACCTTCTGACTAGCTCTTACCTACAGTTTTTACAGGAAATTAAGTTTTTTCCTGAGCTACAGCACATATTATTAACTGGTCCTGCTGTTTCCTTTCCTGCTCTACCTAAAAAGAAAAGAAAAACAACATAATTGGAGCCCTTGCTATCACCGCAGTCACAGAAAGTGCCTTGCCACTGGTGAGTGATTCAGCAGTGGCCATTTGTTATTCCTCAGACCACTTACTCTTTTTTTCTAAGATCGTCTGTCATGCTCCCTTCAACCACTATGGATCAGTGGTAAGCCACGTCCTCTGCAGCTGTTTCATTGTTCAATAGAAAAAACATCTTCTTTGTGTCTGGCAATTTCTTCAGAAGGTTCTTCTCAGAGGAGACAGTGAATGAGACCTCTTGCTTGGCATGAAGTGTCATCTCTTAGTCAATCTCCTTGCAAGGGTGTCCCTAGTAAAATAAACTAAAAAGGGTAGACATTGCTCATAAAAAGACATTTTGTCAGTTCATAAGGGTGGCTTTCTTACCTTAGCCAGGAGTTAATAGCATGCTTTCTATCCCGGAAAACAGAAATCATCCCTGAGGAAAATATTTCAAATGCTTCTGGGATAGACAGAACAGTCCTTTTTCTTTGTCTGACTTTAAAGCCAAAGACTCTGCTTCAAAGGAAATTTTGCCCACCCCAACCTCATTGGAGGCTTTTCATTTTGTAAGACTAGTTCAGGATGAATGATGAATTTTTCTAAGGAATAAGCTGATGTTTGTCATAACTTGAGGAGATGATATGATATTCTGCACGTGGGTTTACCTCATGATATGATCTTTCCACTTATTATGCCAACTTAGAGGATATGTTGTATGTTGTCTGCAATAACCCTGGCTTCAGCCTTCAGTCACCAAAAAAGTCAGAACACTTAATACCATTCATACCCTGCAGATAAGTAGGTAAGGTATTGTACAGATTTTAGGAGTTGACAGCTTGTAGTATTGGCTGCCACACTTCCTTCAGAAGGTAGGACATGTCCTGTGTAAATTCTACATTTTCTAACCTGTTTCAAGTGTCTAAACATGTTCTGAAGTGTGTGTGTGTGTGTGTGTGTGTGTGTGTGTGTGTGTGTGTGTGTGTGTGTGTGTGTGTGTGTGTGTGTGTGTGTGTGTGTTTTGAGAAGATATGCCTAGGTATGTACTCCAAAGTTTTTGGATGAAGTAAAGTCTGAGACTGTAAACTAAAAAGCAGTTTACCCAGCTACTCTAGTTCTCAAACAGTTTGATGACAGATGGAAGTTAATTCAGGGAGTTACTAAGATCTTTCAAGCTCCACATTATAAATCTTACAAACCCTCTGTTTCTTTTCTTTAAGGAAAAAAGGACAACATAATCATTACCTGCCACCTTCTGACAAACGGGGGGAAAAACAGAGATGTCAGGAGGAGAACAACGAAAACAGTGATCCTTTCAGAAAAACGGGCAGACTACACCTTCAGAATGGCTAAGCCAGCACCCCCACAGTGCCCCTGTCCTGTAGACTGTCTCAAATTGTTTCAGAGTCTTGGGTACTAATACTGCTTTAGGAGGGGTACATATTGGGTCAGCATGGGTTGTACATATTTAGGGGAATTCCTCCCAAACTTCTGAACCAAACAGAGTTTTTCTTAGCTTTCAACACATGCTTATCTTAGGAGTCATCTGCTTTTAGAACAAAGAGAGGAAATATTTTACTCCAGAATGTTTGTGGTTTAAAAAAAAAGCTTTCCTAGAGATTAGTTATAGATATTTTCTTTATCAACCAGCTTTTGAAAATACAAAATTCAAAATCTTGACCCTCGAGTCTGTTAGCAGTCATTCCTCTTCTGAGTTTGTTGGTAATATTAGACCTAAAATGTACTCATCATCACATTTTCCTTATTTAGATAATTTACTGATCTTTGCACAGTCTTTTGCCAGATGTTAGGAGTCCTTAACATGGGTTTCTTCACTCCTTACCAATATAGGTTTCCAGATAAATATCGAAAAATTCTCCTTGGGTCCATTTCACAGGATTGCACATTAAGACTGCCTTCTACATACATCTGTTAAAAGGCATGCCTAACACAGGAAAATAAATTTGTATCTGGAAAATCTCATGTTCATCTCAATTAGTCTGTGATGGTCTGTGACATCAGCCAGAGAATATCTCAGGATTCTAAGGTCTATGGCTTCTAAGATTCTCATGAATCCTCTTGCCAGGTTATACATGAGAAAAAGTTCAATATTTAAAAAAATGTGGACCAAACATTCTTGTCTATGTGATTTTCACATTCTCATTTTGGGCTTTATCAAGAAAAGAACTGCACTGGAGGGCGCAATAAGATGCTTCAATTTTTTGGTAAAGATGTAAAGCCTATGGGACTGTCCAGACAGACCAAAGCACATAAATGTCAACTAGATGTTAGCTGTGATCCAGCCTATAGAATCTATTCATGATCTGTTGTCTCTGGGATAATTATATGGGATCAAAGACATTACCACAGTGATGTGGTACATAAACAAACAGGGGAACGCCAGGTCAACCCCCAGGCTGACTTTGATGGTTTGTGAGATAGATCTACAACACTGTATGACCCTTGAAGCATCTTATGTTCTGCCAGAGCAAAATTTAGTGGCAGACAAGCTGAAGTGAAAATTGAATAGCGGAGTCTTCCAAGAATGGATACATCTGTGGGAAATACCTCACATAGATCGGTTATCCTCATTTCAAACCAGACAACTAAGTAAATACTATACCAGAACTCCTTATAGGCAGGCCTGGAATACAAATGTATTTTTTTCACATGGTTGGAAATATCCCAATATGCATTTCTACCCTTTCCACTGATATCCAGGGTCATTCTGATGATTTAGAAGGACTCTCCAAAAATTGTTGCAGTGACTCTTTTCTGGCCTAGGTAACATTAGGTTCTTAATAAGGCAAGAAATCCTGGTACTAGGAAATCTTATGTTAACCAGTGGAGAATATTTGCTTTTGGTGCCTCATCAATAACTAGGGTCCTACTGGGGAGTATTACCACTGGTTCTCAAACATTTGTGTAAGTTAGTGTCCTATAGCCTATTTACTCCTCTGGCAAGTGGCATTTATTAGCCATTTCATCATATCTGCCAGTGGATCCTCCTCTACATTTCAGATTTAACTCAAGTTTTTCTAAAAAGAGTTTTTTTCTTTTGATATTTAAACTCACCTGTTATTCATGTGGTACTTAATTGTGGTCTCTACTTTTTCCTGAGAAACTTAATTCTGTCTGTTACTGAACCAGCTATTCTGTCTGCTTTTGATTCATCTTTTTGGCAGGCTAATTGGTTTATTGCTCTGACATCTGCAAATGAGCATCCAGGATACAACTATGTATGGTGGGCTTAACCCTTTTGTGTTTCCATTCTTATAGTGTTATCTATAGAAAAGAAATCCCTCATATTATGCCCTTAGTACTTTCAGACTGTATATTGAATCGACCTACCCATCTATCTTCCTCATAGGTTCATAGGTTCATAGGTGTGTACTAAGCTAATGGCCCTGGAGCCTTTACAAGCCTAGCCCATAGGATTACCCTGGCATCATGCCACCTGACCTTAGTTCCCAGTGCCTCTGTCAAGTAGAGCACTGGCGTGATCCATGGGGTGAATTTTCTATTTCCCATCCACTCATCAAGATTTCTCTTGAAGAGGGCCAATGAGTGCTTTGTTTGACATGTATAGGAAGTCTATTCCATAGCATGGGTAATCTCTGGGTTATGAGCGTGTCCCTCCAGCACGTTCTGTTGATTCTGGTAATGAGGTTGAGCTCTTTGGAGTGTGTGGTGTGGAGGGATTAGGATTTCTTTAGATGTATCATTTCTAGCAGAGCTGGGTCAGACTAGGCTTTGTAAGTCAAGCAGAGATCGCCTCTAAGTAGGCAATATGAGACAGAGAATAGTTGTTTTTAATCTGTCCATATAGGACAAGTGTTTAAGGCCTAGGATCCTCTTTGTGAGGTACTTTTTGGCCTCTCCAGTTGTTACAGGTGTCTAGTGGGCTACATGCCAAATGGGGCATTGTACTTTCGATGATTGGCCTAATGAGGGAAGAGTAGAGGGAGACAATGACTTCTTTCTTCCTGGATGTAATACCCTTAGTAATGAGATGTGCCCATAGATGGACATTTTGACCCGCGGTGGCAATTTGGTAGTCAAAAGAAAGGTTGCTGTCAACCTGTGTTCCTAGATCTCTTATAACATCTTCTGTGTTCAGTGGACTACCATCAGTGTGGTAATTCATGGGAAATGAGTTTTTCCCAAAGGGGATGATGACACATTTTTTGGCACTGAGCCAGTCATTGGTGTCAATGAGGCCTTTCTGTAGGATGTCAGCATCACTTGAGGAGTTAATAGTGGCTCCCAACTTGCAGTCATCAGCGAACTTTGTCAGCCAGAGTCCCTTCATGTTGGCCTGGACTTCTGAGAAGTAGATACCAAACAGGACAGGACCTAGAACCATTCCTGTGGGACTCCACTTCCCGTTTGCAACCCACCTAGTGA